>NC_036866.1:38832450-39132450 GCF_002910315.2 Salvelinus sp. IW2-2015
ATGGATGTGTACGGGTGCCATTCAGAGGGTGATTGGCCAGACAAAAGAAAAAGTGCCTTTAAACAAATGGGGTATGGTAGTAGGTGCCAGGCGCACGGTTTGAGTGTGTCATAAACTGCAACACTGCGTTTCCTGTGTTTATCAAGAATGATCCACCACCCAAAGGACATCCAGCCAACTTGACTCAACTGAGGGAAACATTGGAGTCAACATGGGCCAGGATCCCCTGTGGGACGCTTTCGACACCTTGTAGAGTCCGTGCACCAACGAATCGAGGTTGTTCTGAGTGGAAAGGGGGGTGCGGGGGGGAGGGAGGTCTCTGTGTGACTCACTTGAGGGGGAACTGTGGTACCCGATCCTCTTCCTCATCGTCTGAAAAGATCTCCACCACAGGTATGTGTGGGAGGGGCTCTGCGTCTAGACAGAAAATAGACCCCATCAATAACCGGTTATAAGTAATCAACAATGAGTCAAAGAAGTTACAACTTTTGTGACATACCAGTACTCAAAAAAATGGGATTGCTGTGTGACAAATGTAAACATATACCTGGCACATCTTTCATGTTATAAACCTGAAAAAAAGAAGCCAGAGTCACAAACTTTCATTTTTACAATGAAGGTTAAATGAAATATTTACCATATTACTGTTTTGATCATTTTATGGTGTGTTATTACATTATAATAGTTTAAAATGCTCCTCTGATGTCCAGTTATGTATGGCAGGGTGTTGTTTTAAAGGAATTAGGAATCTACTATAATTGTACCCATATCTGTACATATGAATTTGAAACTTTCTTTTACCACAGGATTTGGAATATGTGAATTGTGTGCAACTTATAAGAAGATGGAAAAGAATGCTGTTCAAATGTTCAGAATCATGTTTTCGTGTCATAATCAATAGCAATGTATCCTATTGCACATGTCCGTAAGATAAGGAGTAGATTTCATCAATCATTGATATCATTTGTCCACAACTTCACCATTTCTATTCTATCCTTGAATCCTTCAAATTAATGTTTGAACGCATGTGAAGCTTTAGAGCAAATGCTATGGTGGATTGATTGCAGACTACTGATTGTACGACTACTCAGACTACTCAGGGGGTAGATGGGTGTCCGGCCCAGATACAGCCTGTTATTTAGCTGTACTTACACATGGCTCTGCGATATACTCTTCGTGCGTCTTAAGTACATAAAGGAACATAAAGTAAGAAAAACTCGTTACGGGGATTAGAAAAAAAACTCCAGCAAAATGGCATTTTTGTTATGTCAGATATGAATAATCAGCATGTCAGATATGAATAATCAGCACCCCCCCAAGCTAATGTCTGAAAGCTGAACAAGAATACAATTGAAACTACAGCAGGCGGACGTCGGGAGAGCCTGGGAAGCCATAACCACTCAGTTTTAAGAGGGCTCGATGCTTTTAAAACTAACAGTAGGCCTACTGTATAAGAAATAGTTAAATGGAGTAGACACTTATGAGATAATGGTGAGAGGAAGTCGGTAATGTCTTAACACCATGGATCTCATAACAGATTATTACATTTCTAAACCTCTCTTGTGGTATTACGTTGCTTTCGCGTCTCATTCACAGCTCTCTGAAAGCCCTGTGACACCATTGGCTTTGATTAAGCTAGTTATTCAAAAGCCTGTTACGTCATTATAGACCATCGCCGGTTATTCATCAAGCGGGGAGCAGAATTGTTTTACAAAAGTGATTTTAAGTGAGAATATCGCGTTATCATGGGGAGCTAAGATTTTAATGTAGCATCATTACTAGGCATGTAGTAARTATGTTTTAAAAGTTATTATATTGTTTAAAAGCTATTATGAGGCAACCTGACAAAAATGATGTTTTAAATTTATGTTTAATRTAGGAATAAAGTATATATTTWTTTTTTTCACCTTTATTTAACCAGGTAGGCCAGTTGAGAACAAGTTCTCATTTACAACTGCGACCTGGCCAAGATAAAGCAAAGCAGTGCGACAAAAACAACAACACAGAYWTACACATAATAACACAATAGAAAAAATCTATGTACAGTGTGTGCAAATGTAGAAGAGTAGGGAGGTAAGGCAATAAATAGACCATAGAGACGAAATAATTACAATTTAGCATTAACACTGGAGTGATAGATGTGCAGATGATGATGTGCAAGTAGAGKTACTGGGGTGCAAAAGAGCAAGAAGATAAAATAACAATATGGGGATGAGGTAGTTGGGTGTGCTATTTACAGATTGGTTGTGTACAGGTACAGTGATCGGTAAGCTGCTCTGACAGCTGATGCTTAAAGTTAGAGAGGGAGATATAAGTCTCCAGCTTCAGTGATTTTTGCAACTCGTTCCAGTCATTGGCAGCAGAGAACTAGAAGGAAAGGCGYCCAAAGTAAGTGTTGGCTTTGGGGATGACCAGTGAAATATACCTGATGGAGCGTGTGCTACGGGTGAGTGTTGCTGAGGTGACCATTGAGCTMAGATAAGGCGGGGCTTTACCTAGCAAAGACTTATAGATGACCTGGAGCCAGTGGACCTGGAGCACCACGTGCTCTCCTGAAGAAATACATCTACAATCTACTTCCACAGAAACCGMGACATGGTGACATGATAGTGTCAACTCACCTCTGTCTCCTCCTCCTCCTCCTCTCGAATATCCTCTCTGTACTTGTCATCCGGCTGAGGCACCACTTTGCTCAGTCCCTCTGCTATCCACTTAATCARCCCATTCCTGTTGGAAGTAGGAATCGTCAGTCAATTAATAGAGCTATCAAACTTTTTTGAAAAAMATGATATATTTCCACATTTCAACATARGTTGAAGTAATATACAACAACAAAAATGTCAACAGAATCAACAAAACCAACACTTCAAAAAAGTCCTCTATTTGTACCTTTCGTCCTCTCTTTGTACCTCCGGCAGTGACTGATGGATGGAAGCAGAAAGTGGAGGGATAGAATTAGAGAAACATAGAATCACATATTAACCCTTTATACAGCTTAAAAAAGACCTACACTGATTCAAATACAGACTGGTCGATTGATACAGGTAGTGTTTGGTACAGTCTAACATTCACCCTGGATACAGAGTTGGATCTGCTGAGGTTAGGGGTGCCTGTTGGTTGAGGCAGAGCACTGGTGAAGCCATTGGAGAGCCAGGTCATCACTCCACTCTGACTCTGAATACTGAGAGAGAGAAAGAGAGAGAGAGAGAGAAAGACAGAGAGAAAGAGAGAGAGAGACAGAGAGAGAGAGAGAGAGAGAGAGAGAGAGAGAGAGAGAGAGAGACAGAGAGAGAGAAAGAGAGAGAGAAAGAGAGAGAGAGAGACAAAGAGAGAGAGAGAGAAAGAGAGAGAGAGAGAGAGATATATCATCATCACCATCATGGCAAAAAGTCTGTATGCAAGCAGACCAGACTGCTCACAGGTCAAATTTTACACACATACCCATTGTCCTCTGAAATATCCTCTTCCTTCTGTTTGGCTGGTTTTGCATTGACTGTTGAGATTCACGTACATAAAACAGAAGCGAAGAAGAGGGTTAACAAATTGAATAGGCATTTATAAAACACACGTYTTCACAGTTGTTTCATTGTTTTACAAAGCTATGATACACTGTTTGAAGAACAGAGGCATMACCTTRTTTTTTGACRTCATCTTTAGACACTTTTTGCTTTTGGAGAGAAAGATGGAGAGAGACAATCAGGTAATGTGAAGAGGACAYGTCATAAATAYTATATATTTTTTGTKATTTTTWAAATATTTTTGGTGATATCTTGTGAGGTGATCGGGGTATACAAGTGAGTTGATTTGTGAGCAGGTGTGATTAGTGTGTTCTTACTGGTGATGCAGGTGCGGGATTGGCTGTCTCCTGTCCCAGAGAGCCAGGGGCGTCAGGGGGCTGAGGAACCACTTTCACCACCCAGTTAAACATCCTGAGACAAATGCAAATATCAGGACAACAGTTCAGTAACTAGGGCAACATCTGCCGAAGTGAGCATCCCATAATATGAATAAACCAGATTTGTTTCTATGTCATCCGGCACCTCAGAGACAGTCAGAATGTCACATATGCTGCAATGGAACATGAAACTCCTGAAGGTTCATCTAGCCACTTCAGAGACCATGCTGATTAAGCATTTCGCTACACTCGCATTAACATCTGCTAACCATGTGTATGTGACAAATAAAATTTGATTTGATTTTGATTTGATTATAACAGTCATTGGTGAACTATTTTTCATGCACGTGAAATAGTTTTTGCAATGTCATGTCATGTGGGATCTTGTGGGGAGCTTTGACTTTGGCTCATGCTGGCAGCTGTTGCGTTGTTGTGTATTGGCATTGCCAATAATCGCTCTCCACATCCTGCTTGAAGATAATAATTGCCAGTACTTGAGRCTGTGATTAAAGTAGCTCTGTTGTTTTGGTCTTATGAAGCTGGAACCACATTGTCTGGCAAAACCTGACGTTTAAAGAGGAAATAGAACAGCACGTTTCAAGGCATAACCTTCATCACACACTACTGATAAGCTGCTTTAGAGGCCAACGAGTTACCGCAGAAGGAAAGACAGGAACAACAGTCAGGAAAAGGATTTCATCAACTGTTAGAGAACATGCTGAAAAACCAACATGTGTGGCTGTTCTGCCTTTTGTGGGTCTCTAAAACAACAATTTCATTATTTTATCTTGAATATAATCAAATTCAAATAAAAATGCATTCTCCAACTGTACATGCCATCCCATGTACAGGCCAAGTGAGATCAGGTTGCACCCACTCTGTCGCACCAACAAAACATGTACTCTGCCACACTAGTATACCTGTAGAGAACCTGTGCATGCTGGCCATTTAATCCCAGACTGACTTTCTCTGATAGATTATCCCTTGCCACTTGATATTGGGCCTAATCTGAGGATCATAGCTCAAACTGTGCACCTTTGATTTCTTTMCWTCAAAGCAGGCGCCAGTAAATTACTARATTATAAAGTCACAAAACACACTGCAGCAGTGCTGCCTAAAGTGCTATGCAGAAGTAGAGGATTCGCCCCTGCAGACGATAGCACTAGGAGTGGTCTTTACCACCTGCTCTGTAACAAACAACTGCGCAAACATCATCAAAATGAACTATTCAAGTGAACTATTGCAAGGCAATGAACTATCGCAAGGGTTATCAATTTGCGCAACACCACCCCAACTACTTTTAAATATTCACATATACCTGTAAATATCCACACACAAGCATCACAATCTGTTTTACAATAGAAGCACACCACAACGCTGACATCTCACCAACACATTTGACAAGAAACCCCTTAGTAAATCCAGTCAAGTTACTCAACGTGCAGAGACTAGGTGAAAAGGTAGTAGTAATATATCTTACCTGTATGTTCAGTGGTGCAGCAGCATACCTGACAGGGACACAGAGCCCAGGACGGACAGCAATGTTCTGGCTGGATTAGGATGAGACTCGCCTAACGGGATTATGGACCTGAAGGACGGCACTATCCTCCTGAGATTAGCAATGAGAATAATGAAAACCTCAGGCCATATATGTACCCCAAAGCCCCAGGTCCAAACTTACAAGGTTCTATACTGTAGAAGTTTGAATAAATGTAGTTGTTTGAGTTAATAAAACAGTTTGAACTTTTAACATGAATACGGCGTCACTGTCAGCGGAGTGCCATTTGGAGTGGTACTCAGTAGTTAACACTGTAGCTACTATGTACAGAACGTGTGTATCTCTCGCCTTATAACTGTCTGTCTGCTCGCTGCTAGTGTAACTGTCTATCCTCATGATTGTGAAATGTACATAGCACAGACGTCACTCTTGTTGTGGTGTGTGGTTACAGTTTGGGCTATAAAAAGGTGTCCTTGTAGTAGCCAGTGTAATCCCTGTAGCACACGCCAGGGGATCATTACCTGTGATCCATGTCTGTCAGGTACAATCAGGGACTGAATCACTTCTAGGAAACAGGACAGGCACTCATCACATGGCATTACAGTAGGTTTGCCTTGGGCAAATGAACGGCCATTGCTTTCCTGATATCTGAATACTGTGTCCAGGAAGATTACCGTGTGATAAGCCACAGGGGTAGCGCGAGAGAACCGTCAGCCTCAGCAGAACAGGGGATTGAGCWTCCAGGTTAAACCCATAGCAATTTAGAACATCTATGACGTGGGGGGGGGTCACATCGGTCCCTTACAGCAATCTCTAAAGGCTGCATCTTGTTCCGGCATCTGCAGATGTTTTGTAACATCGGCAGACATCAGTGATTAAGCCCTGTCTGCAGGGTTCTTTTGTAGGGTCTGTTAGATCCCCTGTCTTCGAGTACCCCCAAGTTTGCACTTAAAAAAAAAAATCCCCACACAGGCTAACCTGGTTCAACTACTCAACTAATCATCAAGCCCTTGGTTAGTGGAATCAGGTGTGCATGTGTGGCGTTAGAATAAAAATGTGAAAACTTGGGGGGGATCCACAGGTGGAGAAGATGAGAAACACTGCTCTATGGCTCTGTCTCTAGGGGAGTTCTATAGGGCTGACCGGCTAAAAGGCAGGCGATCCCATAAAGAGATAAGGAGGGATAAGCCAGGAGGAAGAAGGCCATGACACCTCTGGGTGACCAGGATGGAAGAATGAACATGGTGGTGCCATACCYTCCTCGATTCTGATTGGACAACACGCAGTGGCGACAGGTAAGCGTTAGCCAGTTCCATTAGAGGAAATAAGCACGCCAGAAAAGGACTGCTTAGAGACAGGGTAGGAGGACAGCATGGAGAAAACGATAGAGAGAAAGTAAGAAAGATGGGTAGTCTGTAGAATCCAGAAAGAGAAAGGTGGCGGCAATGTCTGAGTTGGGTGATTGAAGCTAATCCTGATTCACCGTGGCGCAAGTCGTCAGTGAGGTGCTCTCATACGCACACTTTAAACCATTTAAGGRTATTCCATTTTGAAATAAGGCTGTGTTTAAAGTAATTTGACGTCAGCGGTTGTATCTATAGTATGTCACGGTAGCGTAGAGAAGTCATTCAGAGCAAAATAATACTGTCCAGTCAGTTTTCCATGCAATACTCATTGATAATAGTAGATACAAAGACTCCCTCTTTTGGTCATGCTTAGAAATACAGACATGACATTAACTGCTGTAAGAATACATAGAATGCACAATAGCCTGTTAACAATAGCATGCTCACCCCAAATTGCACACAAAGACTTGTTTGCCATAATTCAATGTTTTATTTTGAAATCCTTATACATTTCATACATTTGTGTAAAGGCTTTACATGTCCTGCATGCATCATTTAACTCCGCTAATGTACAGAGAGCACAACACAAAATGTCGTGCAAATTTTCAAACGTAAAAAAAACAAAAAACTGTATTTGTTCCTCTCCAACAACCGACTAATACAAAACACAAACAATAAATGACAAAACACGGGTGATTCACAACCGACCACAAACCTGAAGCATATACAACCATTTTTTGTTTACATGTGCATAGTGGCTTTGCCGAGGAAAAACCTCTATAACTAATGATCTTCATCTGTCTATTGCGCAAAACAATAATTGCACTCTGGGTGTTGTATAAAAAGTGTTTTGCCTTTGAATGATGGAAGTTGGCACACAAAGAGTTGGCAACAAAGGAAGAAGTCCCACAGAGGGGCATTTTAATTAAAAAAATTGTTTAAATGGCAACAAAGAGTTGTAAGACATCATTTATGGTTAAGTTCAACGTGAATACTCCAACAGACCTCATCACAAACCCCTGTGACCTATCATCACAGATTAGAACTAAAGCCTCTCCTAGGTATAGAGCAGATTCTCAGATGGAAACAGAGACTGCAGATGGAGTATGTCTACAGTGAAACATAGCAGCGGGGGAGGGGGAGTCTCACAGGAAGACATCTCCAGCCAAACCGCTCAGAAGAAAAAAAGTTTTGAAAAATAGGAGTGGGCCTCGCTAATCTAGGTCAGCAGGCACAATGCCAATGGAGCTCCGCTCAGCCCCTCCCCTTGCCCCCCCCCCCCCCCAAGAGAAAATAACTCTAACTCGGGAAAAGGAAATGCTGGCAGGCATCCTAACCCCTCCCCCGGCTCTGCAGCCAAAATGACTAAATCAGCAACATCTGGGTAATGTCAACCAGACCCAGCTCCGTTCTAGCAGCCTTCCTAAATATGTGTACCATGAGATATACCACTTTTTGAACCCCTGTATTTCATTTCGCCCCAAGGGGGTCTGAATATCAATATCTAAATCGGCCCTTTTGTGGATAAAGTCCGGGCCGTTGTAGACTAGAGGAAAGACACAGTGGGAGGTGGTGGTCTTGTGTTTTCAGCACACACAACAGTTAGACATTCCTTTGCTGGTTGTAGACAGGCACCACCACTCTGTTTTATAAGGACATTCGTGGAAATCTTTGGCTTGAACACATAAAACTACAACAGGGTACAAACTAACAACAACAAAATATCAAAACACTGGGTGTTAAAAGTGCAAATTGTCTGTTATAAACTGGTTAAGGAGGAGCAATAGGGAGATTATGTGCTTGTATTTGTATGCAATGTTTGTGTGTGTACGTGCGCGGACTGTATGTGCCTGTGTATGGTGTGTGTGTGTGTGTGTGTGAATCCAGATCTGGAGCACATCAAACCCACTCTTGCAGGGATCGTTTGCAATGGACCAAAAGTCTGGGTGCCTCTTTCTTCTGCAGGGTGTTAATAATAGCATAGATCAATAGTAGGATGCACAGCACCAGGACCAGGGGCACAGTCACCATGATCAGGGTCATAACCTTGGCCTCGTTCTCAGCCATCCTCACCACCACATCCACCTCTTTGTCCTCTGCATCAGGTTCATAATCCACATCGTTGGTGTAATCCGTATCTGTGTCTCGGTCGACAWCATCCGGGTCTGAGCCAATTGGTGGTTGTGGTTTTGGTTGGTCCACTGTGGGCCACTTGCGGCCTGTTACTGTATCATCTGTATCGGGGTCCACATCCGGTGCTCCATCACAGCCCATAAAGTCTTTAAGGATGGATCTAGGGTAGCCTGGGTCATCTTTCATTTTCTGGTTATCAAACCTCCAGTACTTGGAGCCCTTGTAGAAGTAGGTGTAAGCTGGTTCGGTAGGGGAAGACAAAATATTGTTGAGGCAACTGTTGAAATGCACTGTGGGAATTTACTGTGAGCATGCTATTTTTTTAAAAATAATTTAAAAAAAGGTCTGAGCCATTGTTAATCATTTTGGGGTATGCATCTTCTGATCCAACTGTTTATTCATCATGACACAAGTTTGTCACACTTCACAGGATAGTGTCATTGCCGAGCTGTGCTTTACAGTACTGTGAAGCTTCAATTGGACGAGAGGCTGTTTTTAATTCCCCTTCACAAGTACCTTTCCCTTTTGATGAAAAAATGAAAAAACGACTTATCAGGAAGACATTATCGGTCAGATTTGTTTGTTTTTTTCACTACAGGGAACCACTTTGAAAAYCATTAGCTGGGGTGGGACTTTAGGATAGATTCTGAGACGTCTACATTAGAATACTTTTGCCAGGCACTCGATTTCTGGGTGAAGCATGGGCGACCTCTCCAAACCTAAGATCTCATGCGTCCCAACCCMTTCCCCTCTCAGCTCAGAATCTATAGCCTCCCTCCATTTTTACGGACAGTTTCCCTTATAGTGACTCACTCACCGCCATCGTCGCTGAGGAAGGCTCCTTTAGGAGAGGATGGGACGTTGCCCCACCTGGAGACAGGTTTCGGGTAGTCTCTGTCACCGGTGCGGGACTCTTCATCAAAACGCCAGTATCTGCAGGAGAGGACGGTGACAAGACAGATGATTAAACACATAGCAGTTAAATGGGCTGATGATTACTACCGCAAACAACTTATGTCTTTCTGTCTCTCAAAAGTCAGAGCTAAAACTGCTCTCCCTTGACTAAATGAATGTCATTTCACTTGTACATGTATCATTCCACACTACATCAGTCAGTTAGTGTAGATTGGGTATGGTAGAGTAAAGGCAAGGCATTCGGGGGCATGTGGTCACCTGTCTCCTCTGAAGAAGTATGTGTAGCCGGTGGGCTCCCACCAGATGGCTGTGTCGATCCTGTCTGAGGGGATGCCCTGACCATACTCTACCAGGGGCTGGGGGTAACCAGGCACCACATCAGCCTCCCTGAACACCCAGTACCTGTCCCCTACAGAGGGAGAGGAGGAGAGGGTAGAGGACAGAGGAGAGGACAGAGGACAGAGGAGAGGGTAGAGGACAGAGGAGAGGAGGCAGAGGAGAGGGTAGAGGACAGAGGAGAGGACAGAGGACAGAGGAGAGGGTAGAGGACAGAGGAGAGGGTAGAGGAACAGAGGAGAGGGCAGAGGAGAGGGTAGAGGGTAGAGGAGAGGGTAGAGGACAGAGGAGAGACAGAGGACAGAGGGGAGGGTAGAGGACAGAGGAGAGGGTAAGAGGACAGAGGAGAGGGTAGAGGGTAGAGGAGAGGGCAGAGGACAGAGGGTGGAGAGGACCATCAAGAAGGGGAAGACGTGAGAAGAGAGGAAAGAGAAGTTAAGCACAGGTTTCATTTGCAACATTTGATGCCAGTGATTTGTTACTATCTCAGAATCAACAAATAACAGAGCCAAAAAATGTAGCACTCTTAAAAAAACACTAAAGAACATTCAACCGCTGTATACAGACTACTGATGCAACTATTGGTTGTCCTTTGTGTGATAACACACAGAAAGTTAAAAGAGTCCGAACACAAAAATAAATGGTGCAGCCCGTACCCCTGCTCTACTCTACTCTACTCTACTCCAAGTCTTATTCTCTACTCAGACTGAAACCTTAGAAATCAGCATCTGGAGCAGCGACTGATGCAATCCATCCAGGCCTGCCAGCTGCTTTCCACTGCTGCTAGCTGCACCCCATGAACCTATTCCCGACTGTAGTTTTAAACATGAGGAATGCAGCGGAGAAGGATGATATCTTGGTCATTGTGTTTCTAGAGTGAACGCACCCAAGTAGATTTCAACAATTTAACAAAAAATAAACTTCATAAGAGATTCAAGGAAAATACAGACCTTTGAAAAAGACAAATTTCCCGTCGTGCCGTTCATAGCCAGAGTCTATATCATCAGGTAGTCCAACCCAGAAGACAGAAATGGGCATTGGGTAGTTGTCCAGAACATGATTCCTCCMAACTCTCCAGAACCAGCGACCCTGGAAAGGACAGAAGACACCGTCCGAACATATTTACTAACTTCATCCTCTTTTGGGAGATTAGTATGAAGTATGAATTAATACAACTAAACAAAAGAATAGCTCTGCTTCTCACCTTGAAGACYAACATCTCCCCTCGCAGCATAGTGACCGTATCAAAGTCCCCGTCACAGATGTCCAGGGCGGTGTTGTCTGGCTGCACAGGGCGACGAGGCTCATCTCTCCTGATGTAGGGGGTCACCGGCACAGGGTCAGGCCAGAGGATGGTGGGTTCTGGGTCAGGTATTGGCGGGTGAGGTGCGTCGGTGGGATCTGGTTCTGGTTGGTCTGGGGTGTCAGGGTCATAGGTGGGGCTGGGGGGGCTGTCTGGAGAGAACTATAAGGGGGGTGGTGGGGTTAGATCTGGAGGAGCAGTGGTGGTGGGTCTTGGTGAGGGGAGTGTCATCACTGGTGGTGGTGGGGGGTCCTGAGTGGGAGCATCGTCTGGAGGTCCTGCACAATCCAAGATGATGACGTTATAAATTCCATTAGTTTGAATGAATTAATCTAACACATACCCCCCTCTCTGTGCGTGCGCGCGCGCACACACACACACACACACACACACACACACACACACACACACACACACACACACACACACACACACACACACACACACACACACACACACACACACACACACACACACACACCACACACACACACCAGAGAGAGAGTCTAATTTTCCACTCCGTGCTGTGGCAGGAAGCCCATGGAGCTTTTTGGAAGACAGCCCTTCTGGTTGCACAGTGACAGAGAGAGGAAAAACAGACATACAGTACTTACACAAGACTTACAACCTTTAAAGGGATACTTCAGGATTTTATCTACTTCCCTAGAGTCAGATGAACTCGGGGTTAGCATTTTTGCATCTCTGCTTGCTGTTTGAAGGAAGTTGCTAACTAGCGCAATTGCTAACAACAGTTCATCTGACTCTGAGGAAGAAGATAAAGGGCCTCATTGCCAAAATCCCGAAGTATCTGTTGAACTATGAGTGTGAACTACGATAAGGATCACTAAATACTATCTTCAGTGTGTCTGCAGTGCACATACATACATTCACTAGTTCTATGACACACAAAGGCACAATGACTTCTATTCAGTCGTGGACAGAGTAGGATCATTGTAAAAGCATGTATGGCATGCTGTGAGGGAGAATCTCAATTGAAGGGGGTCTATTGTCTATGTGTGTGTGTGCGCGCACTGTAGGGGCCTGAGGAAGGGCTCCTCACCATATATCTTCTGTATTCCACTCCTGTCATCCTCTGGGAGTGAGAAGGTCTTTGTGTCCATGTACTGGTAGAGGGGAGCCATAATGGCATTGGGGTTGTCAGAGTGCTCCAGGCCCAGAGCATGGCCCAGCTCATGCACCGCAACCAGGAATAGGTCGATACCTGGGAGGAGAGGAGGGAGGAATGGAGAGAGGGAGAGAGAAAGATGGGAAGAGGAGAACGAAAATGAATATCAAAAGATATCAATAAGGAATTCATTTAGAAACAAATGACATGGAAATAGTAACGGTCATTTGTCTGTATGTAATGACTGACTGAGGAGACAATGGGGGCAAAGTGTCTATCTAACCTGATGGATTATGGTTGTCAAGTGTCCACGGTTCGTCTGCGTCAAAGTGTGTGTCTCCGCCCATCCCGGGCCCTGGGTAGTAGGCATGAGCCAGGGATCCTCCTTCGCCGTCAAACAGAGACATGTCTCCATGGAAACCAGAGGCAAACAACAGCATGATATCTAGCGCGTCCTGGCTGCTGTTGGTGATGTCTTGGAAGGCGATTTCTTCGAAGCTCAATGGTGTCACATGCTCCCACACCAAAAAGGCCTTGCGGATGGCTTCTCGTGTCCGCTCCTCACCGACCTTTGGGGTAGTATTCATAATGCTGGGAGAGGGGGTTGAGGAAAGGACAAGATATTCTTAGTACTTACACATACAACACTGAAAAAATATAGAAATGCAACATGTAAAATGTTGGTCCCATGTTTCATGAGATGAAAAAAGTTCCCAGACATTTCCCATATGCACAAGAAGCTTATTTCTCTCTRGATTACATCCATGTTAGTGAGCATTTCTCCTTTGCCAAGATAATCCATCCACATGACAGGTGTGGCATATCAAAAAACTGATTAAACGGCATGATCATTACACAGGTGCACCTTGTGCGGGGACAATAAAAGGCCACTCTAAAATGTGCAGTTTTGTCACAACACAATGCCACAGATGTCACAAGTTTTGAGGGAGTGTGCAATTGGCACGCTGACTGCAAGAATATCCACCAGAGCTGATGCCAGAGAAATTAATGGTCATTTCTCTCAGATATGCTGCCTCCAATGTAGTTTTAGATAATTTGGCGGTACGTCCAACCCGGCCTCACAACCGCAGACCACTTGTATGGGCGAGCGAGCGGTTTGCTGATGTCAACGTTGTGAACAGAGTGCCCCATCGTGGCGGTGGGGTTATGGTATGGGAAGGCATAAGCTACGGACAACGAACACAATTGCAATTTTTTTGATGGCAATTTGAATGCACAGAGACACCGTGATGAGATCGTGAGGCCCATTGTCGTGCCATTCATACGCCGTCATCACCTCATGTTTCAGAATGATAATGCACGGCCCCATGTCGCAAGGATCTGTACACAATTCCTGGATGCTGAAAATGTCCCAGTTCTTCAATGGCCTGTTTACTCACCAGACATGTCACGCATTGAGCATGTGTGTGATGCTCTAGACTGATGTGTACGACAGCGCGTTCCAGTTCCCGCCAATATCCAGCAACTTCGCACAGAGGAGTGGGACAACATTCCACAGGCCACAATCAACGGCCTGATCAACTCTTTGCGAAGGGGATGTCGTGCTGTATGAGGCAAATAGTGGTCACACCAGATACAGACTTGTTTTCTGATCCACTCCCTTACCTTATATTAAGTATCTGTGACCAACAGATACATWTCTGTATTCCCAGTCATGTGAAATCCATAGATTAGGGCCTAATGAATTTCTTTCAATTGACTGATTTCCTTATGTGAACTGTAACTCAGTCAAATCTATGAAATTGTTGCATGTTGCGTTTATTTCTTTGATGAGTATATATAGAGAGGGTCATTATAAATGATGTGTTGTCAGTGGTTTATACACATATGGGAACGCAGGTCTCTTTGACATGTTGTTAATACTGACGCTMTGCACGGCCGTCAGTTCAGGCATGGGGAAATCTGTGAGATTCCCAAAATGGATTTCTTAGAATCCCCCAGCATACATAGACCTATACCACACACCTGTAGGTCAGATGGTTCTTGTCCCACTTCTGGCCAGTGAGAGTGTAGCGTTTCCGCCTCATACCGTTCTCAGTCTGCCCAAAYGATTTGTCTGGGACTCCACAGCGAGGCCTTCTCATGGCACTAAAGGGAAGAGAGAAAAACAGAATTGAAAAGAGCCCTGATAACCACAGATAGGATTAGATATGTTGATGTTCATTTAAGGCTAGAGATCCATACTCCTAGACCAGGAGGTGCAACTTTTATCTGCCTCAGAAATGCTCTATAAATGTAATCATGACCCTACATTGTCTTYGCATCATTATCAATTTAGTCTATCAGGCTGTACAGTCAACCTGGAGGGCTTCAGACACTAGGATAATAGTATAATTTCGGCTGTTAGTGCCATCCATACGTCAGTGTGGCATCGTCCATCTCTCCAGTGACCTCCAGGCCATAGAAGCGCTGCATGTCGCTGACAGCATTTGACAGGATCTGAGAGGACTGCATGGTGGACATCTGTCTGCTGGCCTGGGACAGGTAGCCAAACCTCGCAACCACGACTTAATTACACAACAGGGACAGAGAGAGGACAGATGGAGAGAGATTGAGCTAGTGAGTGTGTGTGTGTGTGTGTGTGTGTGTGTGTGTGTGTGTGTGGTGTGTGTGTGTGTGTGTGTGTGTGTGTGTGTGTGTGTGTGTGTTGTGTGTGTGTGTGTGTGGTGTGTGTGTGTGTGTGTGTGTGTGTGTGTGTGAGAGAGAGAGAGAGAGAGAGACAGAGAAAGAGAAAGAGCGACAGGAGATAGAGAAAGCGGAAAAGAGAATGAGAGAGAAACAACAAATGGAGAGAGAGGGGGGGTTAAAAAAGAGAAGAATAGAGACCGAGAAGACAGAGAAACAGATGGTTTCTATGGAATTCCTCCTTTGAGCACTTATTGGCAGCTTAGATATCTACTGATCCGATCCTGTGGTTAATAGGACCGACAGAGCAGAAGTCATGGGGTCTAACAGTAAAAGCCTTGGAATGTAAGCAGTTAAAGGGACTGTTTACCCAAATTACAAAAAGACACATTGGTTTCCTTACCCTGTAAGAAGTCTATGGACGAGGTATGGTAGAAATCCATGCCTTGATTTACTTTCCCTGGCACTGTTTCCACATGCTAATGTTTTAGCATTTGTGGTACAAATCCCATTCAAGTATTGGGACTGATATTAGCATTGTTCGTGCATCATGTTCAAAACATCTATGTGAATTTGTTGAATTTACAATCAATTTTAGATACTTTCGGATGATTTGGACATGATGCGCGAAAAATTATAATATCGGTCCCATGACTTGAATGGGAGCTGTGCCACAAATGTGGAAACAGTACCAGAGAAACCAAACCATGGATTACTGTCAAACCTTGTCCAGAGACTGTTTACAGGGTAAGGAAACCAATGTGTCATTTTGTAATTTGGCTGAAGTCTCTCTTTAACACAAAACAAATAACTTACAGTATATACAGGAAATGTAAAAAAWWAAAAAATAAAGATTAAACTGTCTATATTCAACTGTACTATATATATATCAAATCAAATCAACTCAAATGTTATTTGCTGAAAACAACAGGTATACAACAGAATACAACCTTACCGTGAAATGCTTCCTTKCAAGCCCCTAACCAATATTGCAGTTCAAGAAAGAGTTATGAAAATATTTACCAAATAAACGAAAGTAAAAAATAATAAAAAGGAACACAATAAAATAACATTAACGAGGCTATGTACAGGGTCAATGTAGCCCTTACACAGCCTGGAGGTGTGTTTTGGTTCATTGTCCTGTTAAAAAACAAATGATAGTCCCACTAAGCGCAAACCAGACAGGATGGCGTATCGCTGCAGAATGCTGTGGTAGCCATGTTGGTTAAGTGTGCCTTGAATTCTAAATAAATCACAGACAGTGTCACCAGCAAAGCACCCCCATACCATCACACCTCCTCCTCCATGCTTCACGGTGGGAACCGCACATGCAGAGATTATCCGTTCACCTACTCTGCGTGTCACAAAGACARGGCGGTTGGAAACAAAAATCTCAAATTAGGACTCATCAGACCAAAGGACAGATTTCCACTGGTATAATGTTGATCGCTCGTGTTTCTTGGCCCAAGCAAGTCTCTTCTTATTGGTGTCCTTTAGTAGTGGTTTCTTTAAAGCAATTCGACCATGAGGCCTGATTCACGCAGTCTCCTCTGAACAGTTGATGTTGAGATGTTGTCTGTTACTTGAACTCTGTGAAGCATTTATTTGGCCTGCAATCTGAGGTGCAGTTAATTGCAGATTTCTGAGGCTGGTAACTCTAATGAACTTATCCTCTTGCAGCAAAGGTAACTCTGGGTCTTTCTTTCCTGTGGCGGTCCTCATGAGAGCCGGTTTCATCATAGCGCTTGATGGTTTTGCGACTGCACTTGAAGAAATTCAAATTTTCCYGATTGACTGACCTTCATGTCTTAATAAAGTAATGATGGACTGTCTTTTCTCTTTGCTTATTTGAGCTGTTCTTGCCATAATATGGACTTGGTCTTTTACCAAATAAGGCTATCTTCTGTATACCACCCCTACCTTGTCACAACACAACTAATTGGCTCAAACACATTAAGAAGGAAAGAAATTCCACAAATGAACTTTTAACAAGGCACACCTGTTAATTGAAATGCCTTCCAGGTGACTACCTCCTGAAGCTGGTTAAGAGAATGCCAAGAGTGTGCAAAGCTGTCATCAAGGCAAAGGGTGGCTACTTTGAAGAATCTCAAATATAAAATATATTTTGATTTATTTAACACTTCTTTGGTTAATACATGATTCCATATGTGTTATTTCATAGTTTTGATGTCTTCACTATTATTCTACAATGTAGAAAATAGTAAAAAATKAATAAAAACCCTTAAATGAGTAGGTGTGTCCAAACTTTTGACTGGTACTGTATATTTATTCACTACTGTTCAAAGGTTTGGGGTCATTTAGAAATGTCCTTGATTTTGACATTTTTCCTTTTTTTGTCCATTAAAATAACATCAAATTGATCAGAAATACAGTGTAGACATTACTAATGTTGTAAATGAATATTGTAGCTGGAACAGGGCGATTTTTTATGAAATATCTACATAGGTGTACAGAGGCCCATTATCAGCAACCATCACTCCTGTGTTCCAATGGCACGTTGTGTTAGCTAATCCAAGTTTATCATTTTAAAAGGCTAATTGATCATTAGAAAACCCTTTTAGAATTATGCTAGCACAGCTGAAAACTGTTGTCCTAATTAAATAAGCAATAAAACTMACCTTCTTTAGACTAGTTAAGTATCTGGAGCATCAGCATTTGTGGGTTCGATTACAGGATCAAAATGGCCAGAAACAAAGAACTTTCTTCTGAAACTCGTCAGTCTATTCTTGTTCTGAGAAATGAAGGCTATTCCATGTGAGAAATTGCCAAGAAACTTAAGATCTCGTACAACACTGTGTACTACTCCCTTCACAGAACAGTGCAAACTGGCTCAGAATAGAATGAGGAGTGGGAGGCCCCGGTGCACAACTGAGCAAGAGGACAAGTACATTAGAGTGTCTAGTTTGAGAAACAGACGCCTCACAAGTCCTCAACTGGCAGCTTCATTAAATAGTACCCGCAAAACACCAGTCTCAAAGTCAACAGTGAAGACGCGACTCCAGTATGCTGGCCTTCTYGGCAGAGTTCCTCTGTCCAGTGTCTCTGTTCTTTTGTCCATCTTAATGTTTTCTTTTTATTGGCCAGTCTGAGATAGGGCTTTTTCTTTGCCAGCATCCCAGAGTCGCCTCTTCAAATTGCCATCGATAAAATGTAATTGTGTTCATTAACRGTAGCTTATGCCTGCCCATAGCATAACCCCACCGCCACCATGGGTCACTCTGTTCCCAACGTTGACATCAGCAAGCCGCTTGCCCACACAACGCTATACACGCTGCCATCTGCTCGGTACAAATAAAACCGGGATTCAACTGTGAAGAGCACACTTCTCCGGTGGCCATCAAAGGTGAGCATTTTCTCACTGAAGTCGGTTACGACAACGAATTGCAGTCAGGTCAGGACCCTAGTGAGAACGATGAGCATGCAGATGAGTGTCCCTGACACAGTTTCTGACAGTTTACACAGAAATTCTTCAGTTGTGCAAACCCACAGTTTGATCAGCTGTCTGGGTGGCTGGTCTCAGACGATCCCGCTGGTGAAGAAGCCGGATGTGGAGGTTCTGGGCTGGCGTCGTTACATGTGGTCTGAGGTTACGAGTCCTGTTGGACGTATTGCCAAATTCTCTKAAATTATGTTGGAGGTGGCTTATGGTACAGAAATTAACATTTAATTCTCTGGCAACAGCTCTGGTGGAAATTCTTGCAGTCAGTATGTCAATTGCACGCTCCCCTCAAAACTTGAGACATCTGTGGCATTGTTGTGTGACAAAACTGCACATTTTAGAGAGGCCTTTTATTGTCCCCAGCACAAGGTGCACCTGTGTATTGATCATGCTGTTTAATCAGCTTATTGATATGCCACACCTATTAGGTGGATGGACTACCTTGGCAAATGAGAAATGCTCACTAACAGGGATGTAATCAAATTTGTGCACAAAATTTGAGAGAAATAAGCTTCTTGTGTGTATGGACTTTTTCTGGGATCTTATATTTCAGCTCAACATTTTACATGTTGCCTTTATATTTTTGTTCAGTATATATATAATATATACATATATACATACACACACCATTAATCTAGCCAGAACCAGAAATGTATCTGGCTGTAAAATCTGGCATGCAAGATTAAAATACCATTAATAATCCAATGGAAACAAAGAATGACACCCGACCAAGACATAGCACAGAGAGCTTGCCTTGCTAACCCCTTGAAAGGGAAATTWAAAAACGTAATGGTCCCACTGAGCACAGCTGGAAAGTTAATGCGTTCTCTGTAAACAGGCATGCATTGCACACACACGACGCACAGGCGAGTGAGAGAGCTAGAGAGCGAGAGAAATCAGCCACCATAAAGACAACTGGTCAAAAGTGATCTAACTGGATGTCTTGCGCAACATGCCTGTTGGAAAAACAGCACAGTCGGTAAGGAACACATTTTGTGATTTACAGGCATGTAAACCGAGTTTTAACCTACAGATCAAACSTTTCCCCAACACATAATTACTCCTAATATGCCTGCCATATGTGGAAGTGAGAAAGTTAGAAAAAGGTCAAGGGTCATAAATCTGCGCACCAAATAGATCCATTAATTTGCGCATGACCTGTTGACCAGCGATGACAAGAACATGAGAAGTCATTAGAATATGAACAGATCAGTCAAGACCATGTAGATCATCACCCTCTGACCACCAGGATAATATAGATCATGGTCATACAATGCCGGACTGCCACGATTCCGTTAAAAAAACATCCACACATTCATATAAAATACTGCACCTCTGCGTTGAAAGTGTCATCGTCCGCATTGGTCACAAGCCTGTTGCACAAGAGCAAGACGAGCGGAGCCATTATTTGTTTCCACAGCCCCAGAGGAGCGCGTCTCCAAAGGATTGCCATCTTTGTACGCACTCGTTAGCCCGTGAGAGGGATTTTCACAGTCAGATGTGATTGGAAAGTTCTGTCAAGTGATGAGTGAACCGCTATGTGACTACATACACTTTTTTAGTTACGTTCAAAATACAGTTTCTCTTGTATGTTTTATTAGTTCTCTCCGCACTTCAACCCCTGGGAATTATTTAGGTCGTGGTGCGCTCAAATCAGATCGCTTGCAAACTATCCAAGTTTCCGAAACAGTTCGGCTTAATCTCACAGGAAGAAATACTTAATTTGTAATTTTCCCCAAAGATGTGATCACGGGTTATTCAAAGCCCGGAGTCAGTTTTTCTGTTAAATCCCATGTCCTAACGGTCTAATGGTTAAACGGTCATTTCCTCTGTCGTATTACAGATATCAGACTGCGTGCTCCTTCCACTCTACACATTCAACAATAGCTTTCCTGCACGGGGAAGTATGAGGGAGAAGAACAGGAACGAAAAAAAGTATTTTAGTTGCAACAAGCTTTGTCTTCTTTGTGGTACGATTATGTATCCATCCAATGCACAATGCACGTTGCTGAAAAACTTCAATGTGGAGGATAACCTGTAGGCTAATAAAAATTTACAAAAATGCAATTGTCTGAAATTATTTCCCCCCAAGTAGCCAGAAGGCATCCGTTAGATTTCCTTATTTCCCCTCAACCACAGCATGCCTCTTGCAGGCTGTGTTGGACATTGATAGTCCAATAAAGTCACTGCCTTCTGAGATCTGCTAGAAAACAAAAAGGGAGCAGTGACTTTCTGCTAGAAAGAAGGGGAGGATAGTGGTGTACATACTGTGGTGTGTCTATTGGACAAAGCAATTTTCCTCTGGAAAGTAACTCCCCTTGTCTGGCAACCCAAACTCCTTGCTCCAGCCAAAAACGCTACGCCCACGGACTAGCGAACGGCAAGATTTAAGGGCAAGTGCTACTCGGGATCCGTGGGACGTCCACCCCTCTAAATCCAAACCGTAACCTAACCATAACCATGTTACATTTCAACTTCAATGGGATAGGGACGTCTCAAGTACTCTGGATAGCACGGACCAAGAATAATTTAGTGCGAGTCGTCAAGGTAGAACTCCTCTGCCTCTGGAGATGAATGATAGACCATCTGACACCTCAACAGAAAGGCTCCTATTGCCATCTGCTGATTACTAAGAATCAATACAATTTCCTAAAGTACAGTTACAGTCAACTGTCCAATATGATCAATTCCTATTCCATCATATACTTTAGAGACATTGAAAGAGTTGCAGTGCTTGATAACAGACAGATTTCAACCAGCAACTCATGTTCCTTGTTTAAACTTGTTTGTAACCCACAGCCACATTCTTGAATAACTGCAGGTCTGAATTATCGGAGACTTCTGTGGTAAAGACATGTTTATCAAATGTCAAAACCACACAATTTCTGCAGAGACTCATTTTATTGTCATAGAAACCAAAAAGAGTTATTACTTTTATTCACTTTTTTAAATCCACATTGTTGGATGTCAGCGGTTCGCCAGCCGTGACACTTGTCGGTTTCCTGTCTTGGCTATGGTGATGAGGACAATGAGGAAAAGGCCCAGGACATAGATGCCAGCCACAGGAGCCATCATAATCAGCAGATCTGGAACAAAGTCACGACGACAGTTGACTCCTCTCGAAATACCACCACCCTGCCCCAGCCGCCCCTAGCCTCAACATGATCCCAGGACTATGTCACAATCATATTATCACGTGCAAGTGGAGTGAGTGAGGGAAATATTTGATGAGCCCTCACCAAAAGAAAATGAAGTGTATTTTCTGCAATCTTCAGAAACCAGAAATCCTCACTAGATTGGGGTCTGTCTGGTATGTCAATCCTGATTAGTCCGTATGACAGTAGGCCTCGAGTTGGGTCTCCACGCACTGRCACCCTCTTGGTTATAGATTTGCACTCCTGTAGCAGTGGGAAGGATGGAGGGTGTAGATTATCAGTATTGTATCTATAATAGTATACATCTTGGTATGCCATGCAAAACACTGTTAGATTACTTCATGGAGCAAAATATGGATTTTATGTAATAACGGCACATCAAGGTTTTTATAGTTTTATTTCTATTAGGTTTTCTATTTTTATTTGAAATTCTGTTTAGTTTGTTAGTTTTCAGACCTGATTTGCTTGTTTTTATTTAGTTTTGGGTGATTATTTAGTCTCAGTTTTGGTTTTAGCTACAGGAAGAATGTGGGAGGCTAGTATCCATGTGTTGTAGAATTTGTTGTGGTTTTCTTTTGGGGGGGGGGGGGGGGGGGAGATTCCCATTTGGGCAAAAGTCTGTTCTCTCCTTGACTTCTCCATCCACTCTCCTCCGTGATCTGGAAACTGATCACTTTTTTCCATCCCAAGAGGTTGAATAAAAAAATGACTATAGTAAGTACCTATTCAGTGTCAAATAAAGTAACAGGGTTGACTGCAACAGGGTTGACCGTAACAGGGTTGAGGACTTCATCTTGCATCAGCCATTCATCCTCTTGTGTCAGGGGGATTGGACGTGTGTTGTGTGCAACAGGGAGGGGTAATTGAATGCAAGCTTCAGACATTTTCAAAAGTTTTTTTTTGTTGTTGCCTATTTATGGATAACAGGGTTGACGTGTTTTGCTCGACTCACTCAGTTTTCCACCACAAAACACAAGAAAATGTACAAAAAGAGTAGAATCAGCTCACCTGCTTTTACACTATGATTTGACTATTAGATGTTCAATGTCTCTTTTGAATTTAAAAAAAGAAGGAATAGTTTCACCATAAAACGAGAGTTGGGTCATTCTATGAAAATMGTGACTTTTTGAACAGCCAATTTCTACAATTTTTACAAAACTTCTACAAAACTTCAACAAAACTTAGTCAGATAATAGTTAACTCCTTCACATTATAAATCAACATAAATGACAGCTTAACATATTTTAATATTTTTACTACATTATATAAAAAGAATGCTTGTGCTGCCTTTTTGTCATTGGTGTTACCTATATTTTAGATGACAATTCAGGCTTTCTAGAATGCAATTTCAGTCTTTAATTTGCATATATAATCAAAGACAGAAAAGGTTAATGATAATACTAAGAAATTGTTTGGATTGGTAATAATTGACTTTAAACATGCATATGTAAAGTTCTATTGTCAACATTTTTATACTATTTTTTCGTTGTCACATTAGAAATAATTCAGGTTGAGTCATCAAAATTGAAGGATCAWATCCTTAAAATGTTTACTAATGAATGTAGCAACAGTTAGGTAGATACAAAAACCATATTCAATTAAATTGGGCAACTCTGATGCCAGAACACCAATATGCCATACAGTAATACCAGTGACGCAATGTAACACCAGTGACACAATGTAACACCAGTGACACAATGTAACACTAGTGACACAATGTGAAACCAATGACAAACATAAGATTATTTCAAACAAATTTGATCAATTTCTTAGTCATATTTTTAATTAGAAATCATTTCAAATTTCATAAGATGGGTTGATTTAATATGAACAATAAAATTAGGGTTATTGGTCAAAGATTAAGGCCAAAWGATGAKGCCTATTGACTAAAATGTGTCTTTCATAACACAACATTGTCATACAAACATATAAAACATGTCCACTAGAACATTAGAAACACTAACATTGAACATAAACTAAAACTGTTCTCCTAACCACACTGATACGAACATTTTGTATGCAATAAAACATGTTCATGGAATTTTTCCCACGTTGTTCTTCACTTTTACTTCAGATATGTTTGTCTTTGCCATGTTATTGTGTCGCGTCCATCTCTTATCATCTCTGAGCCAATCTCCATTGCTTTCTAGCTACTGACAGCTTCTTTACGAGTAGCCAGTTCACATCTGCCACTTTCACACAMTCAGGTGCTATCAAAAGGAAAGTCATATTATGTGATTACAATACTGAAACTAATAAAATGCTAATAAGTATTTTTTAGTATAGTGGCAAGAAAAAGTATGTGAACCCTTTGGATATACCTGGATTTCTGCATAAATTGGATTTCAAATTTGATCTGATCTTCATCTWAMTCACAACAATAGACAAACATAGTGTGCTTAAACTAATAACACACAAATTATTGTATTTTTCTTGTRTATATTYAATACATCATTTAAACATTCARAGTGTAGGTTGGYAAAAGTATCTGAACCCCTAGGCTAATGACTTCTCCAAAAGCTAATTGGAGTCAGCTAACCTGGAGTCCAATCAATGAGACAAGATTAGAGATGTTGGTTAGAGCTGCCCTGCCCTATAAAAAACACTCACAAAATTTGAGTTTGCTATTCACAAGAAACATTGCCTGATGTGAACCATGCCTCGAACTAAAGAGAGRTCAGAAGACCTAAGATTAAGAATTGTTGACTTGCATAAAGCTGGAAAGGGTTACAAAAGTATCTCMAAAAGCCTTGATGTTCATCAGTCCATGGTAAGGCAAATAGTCTATAAATGGAGAAAGTTCAGCACTGTTGCTACTCTCCCTAGGAGTGGCCGTTCTGCAAAGATAACTGCAAGAGCACAGCYCAGAATACTCAATGAGGTTAAGAAGAATCCTAGATTGGCAGCTAAAGACTTACAGAAATCTCTGGAACGTGCTAACATCTCTGTTGACGAGTCTACGATACGTAAAACACTAAACAAGAATGGTGTTCATGGGAGAACACCACGAAAGCCACTGCTGCCCCAAAAAAACATTGCTGCACGTCTGAGGTTTGCAAAAGTGCACCTGGATGTTCCACAGCGCTACTGGCGAACTATTCTGTGGACAGATGAAACTACAGTTAAGTTGTCTGGAAGGAACACACAACACTATGTGTGGAGAAAAAAAAAGCACAGCACACCAACATCAAAACCTCATCCCAACTGTAAAGTATGGTGGAGGGAGCATCATGGTTTGGGGCTGCTTTGCTGCCTCGGGGCCTGGACAGCTTGCTATCATCGACATAAAAATTAATTCCCAAGTTTATCAAGACATTTTTCTGGAGAATGTTAGYCCATCTGTCCGCCTATTGAAGCACAACAGAAGTTGGTTGACAACCCAAAACACAGAAGTAAATCAACAACAGAATGGCCTCAACAGAAGAAAATAKGCCTTCTGGAGTGGCCCAGTCAGAGTCCTGACCTCAACCCGATTGAGATGCTGTGGCATGACCTCAAGAGAGCAGGTCACACCAGACATCCCAAGAATATTGCTGAACTGAAACKGTTTTGTAAAGATGAATGGTCCAAAATTCCTRCTGACCGTTGTGCAGGTCTGATCCGCAACTACAGAAAATGTTTGGTTGAGGTTATTGCTGCCAAAGGAYGGCCAACCAGTTATTAAATCCAAGGGTTCACATACTTTRCCCAACCTGCACTGTGAGTATTTACACAGTGTGTTCAATAAAGACATGAAAACGTATAATTGTTTGTGTGTCATTAGTTTAAGCAGACTGTGTTTGTCTATTGTTGTGACCTAGATGAAGATCAGATCAAATTTTATGACCAATTTATGCAGAAATCCAAGTATTTCCAAAGGGTTCAAATGCTTTTTCTTGTCACTGTAATTGTTGAGGGTTTTATAAAACATTACGTTGAGAAAAAGGTTTGTGGTGTTATTGATTGTCACTGCCGTTATCGTCATGTCACTGGTGTTACCAGCAAGAACAGTAACACCAGTGACAAATCTGCAGACAAGATGGCATATCTAAGATGGCGGCCACTGCAGCTCAAACCACACTTCTTAAATTGTAAATAAATCACTTAATCATGCAATTTAATCAATAATTTGAATCCAATTTCCTTTCCCCCTTACTATAAACTGTGTAACACCAGTGACACATCTTAAGTCCTCGCATGAAATTACCAAGTMAATCATCAAATTGTTAACATATGAAGAGAGAGTGCACACTCACCATGTGCTTTTCAAAACAGTCCCATCTCCAATGAACCTTTTACCGAGGAAGAATTTGGCAAGGATGTTGCATTTTTTCAAAGTGGTGGTTTTTATACATTTTAACACCAGTGACATGAAATTGAGAGACAGCTATTACTTGAAAATGATTTGTAATATTTAWTAGATATTTTAGTTTTTAAGTAGTCCACTAAATAACTATAATACTTTCCTTTGTATTATGATATTTAAAGAGGGAGAAAAATATATTTTTCAACTCAAAATATGTCACTAAACCATGACTCCTGACCCGAGGGACAAGCCAATTTCATTGTACTGACTGTGCTCTACAATATATATAAAACATTGTTTGCAATATAACTCTTACWTATGTTTTATTAATAATAAAACACTTCAATTAAAACAAAAACAATATTTTAGGTAGCGGTCCTGCTGCTGGGTTGTTGCCCTCCTACGGCCTCCTCCACGTCTCCTGATGGACTGGCCTGTCTCCTGGTAGCGCCTCCATGCTCTGGACACTACGCTGACAGACACAGCAAACCTTCTTGCCACAGCTCGGATTGATGTGCCATCCTGGATGAGCTGCACTACCTGAGCCACTTGTGTGGGTTGTAGACTCCGTCTCATGCTACCACTAGAGTGAAAGCACCGCCAGRATTCAAAAGTGACCAAAACATCAGCCAGGAAGCATAGGAACTGAGAAGTGGTCTGTGGTCACCACCTGCAGAACCACTCCTTTATTGGGGGTGTCTTGCTAATTGCCTATAATTTCCACCTGTTGTCTATTCCATTTGCACAACAGCATGTGAAATGTATTGTCAATCAGTGTTGCTTCCTAAGTGGACAGTTTGATTTCACAGAAGTGTGATTGACTTGGAGTTACATTGTGTTGTTTAAGTGTTCCCTTTATTTTTTTGAGCAGTGTATTTAGTGAATTCATGCCTCTTAAAGGCTACTTAAACCCAGAGTTTCTTAAAAATATACCTTTTAAAATCACAGGAGACTAAACGGCATATGTTGGTGTTGTCATCCCCAAGGAACCTAACTTCAATTTATAAATCAACTATCTAGACATGATAGAGAAGTTGAAGCGCAACATTGCGATTTGGAGACTGTTGCCTCTATCATGATAGGCCATGTTAATCTTAAGAATCTGCCTATATTTTTCACTAAAGCTTTCGTCACATCATTGGATTATATCATCTTGCCTTTTGTGTGGGGATACAAAGTACATCGTATCTCTAAAAAACATGTAATCAAGCCCAAAGAATTAGGGGGCTTGAGCTTGCCAAATTTACAGCATTATTATTGAGCAGCAAATGTTGGAGCACTAGTTTATTGGCAGGATGTATACCCTGGCGTGGTAATGTAGCTCTCTCCACCCCTTCATAGCTTGCTATTGAACAAGATATACACAACACCTCTCTTCCAGCACTTCTCTTTTCATCAACTAAATCCCCTACATGTATTACTGGCAATAACTTTATGCCAAAAAATGTATTACAAATTTGGTATCAAATAAGGAAAAGCCTCTACGCCTATTTGCCATAACCATGCCCCCCCCCCCCAAGAGAAAGGGCATTACTACTATTGCAGACCTTTACATCAATAATACTTTTGCCACATTCGCACAGTTGAGGGAAGCGTACAAACTCCCCGCATCTAATTTCTTCAGATATCTTCTGATAAGAAGTTACGTTCGCTTAAATATACCAAATTTTGAGGCGATTACACCAGCTCGCGAACTYTATATTTTCATGAACCTCGCCCCTGACTCCAAGAGTTTGACTTGGCAGGATGCATACCCTGGCGTGGTAAAGATTACAGATTTGTAGATCACTTCACAGCATATTACTCTGTATCCACACAACATTTGAAGGAAACCTGGGAGGAAGACCTTGGTATMGAGATTACTGATGACAGTTGGGCTGATTACCTTCGAGATATTCACTTGTGCTCGATAAACTCCCAGTGGTGGAAAAAGTACTCAAATATCATACTTGAGTAAAAGTAAAGATACCTTAAAAGAAAATGACTCGAGTAAAAGTGAAAGTCAACCAGTAAAATACTACWTGAGTAAAACTTTTAAAGTATTTGGTTTTAAATATACTAAGTATCAAAAGTAAATGGAGTTGCTAAAAGTAAAAGTATGACTCATTTAACATTCCTTATATTAAGCAAAACATACAGCACCATTTTCTTGTTTTTATTTATTTACGGATAGCCAGGGACACACTCCATCACTCAGACATAATTTACAAACGAAGCATGTGTTTAGTGAGTCCGCCAGATCAGATGCGGTAGGGATGACCAGGGATGTTCTTTAGATAAGTGTGTGAATTAGACKATTTTCGTGTGCTGCTAAGCATTCAAAATGTAACAAGTACTTTTGGGTGTCAGGGAAAATGTATTGGGTAAAAAGTACATTATTTTCTTTWGAAATGTAGTGAAGTAAAAAATATAAATAGTAAAGTAAGTAGTGAAGTAAAAGTTGTAAAAAATATAAATAGTAAAGTAGTGGTACKCAAAAAAACTACTTAAGTAGTACTTTCAAGTATTTTTACTTAAGTACTTTACACAACTGGTGTTGTAGCCTAAATGTTTAGACTTGAGGCGCATTATTCCCTCTCAAATCGAAACGATGCTAAACCATAATGTTTGCACAGTGCAGCCGGTATGGTGAGAACTCGATCCGTTGGTATGACGATACGAGCGCTGATTTAATAGAGCGCTCCGTAAACCAAGCTTCAGTGGGCAGAGCTAGGCATGTTGCGCTTGGATACATTTTAATATGGTAAAAAGTCTCTCAACTTACTATGGGTCCGCCGTGGTTCTGTATAGCCTAGTTATGCTAATATATTTGAGACCAGTGTATTGCAGTTCATTTTGTCTTTGACTTAATAAGTTATATATCTTRGAGTAGTGAACAGGGAAAAAACAACGAGTCCCAGACAGTTCGCAATAGAACGTACCAGAGGGGGCACCGATTACTACCCATATTATTGGGATCATTCGATGACCACCAGTGTTTGGAATACATTGAACTCGTTCACAAAAACAGACCATGGGACGCCTTTTCAGGCCCGCGTGGGTCTGTGTAAATGATGCGATAAATATGGACACAGGTTTATAGCATTGGATGTCATCTATTAATATGCTGTTATAGTATTTCTAAGTAGCAGCCATATAACAAACAACCAGGAAAACTAATTATTTTCACTTTATGATAGAACATTCGGATTGTTCTGCCTGACGGTGGCGCTCTTTACCTGATTTGTTAGGATTTTCTTGTGATCACAACAAAACTACTTATTTTGCTCAAATAGAGATAATTAAATAGTGTTTTCTTTGAAAAGATGGGCCTGGCTGAAAATAGAACATTAAGTTTTCTCCCTGAGTGTGGCGGTGTTGACTGGTCTAGTGACCAGAACAAAACTACTTACAGTATTTTACTCAACTAGAGATTTAAATAAAATAGTGTAAATAGATGGGCCTGGCTGACATGAAAAATACATAAAGGAGAAAGGATCCAGAGACACTGAGGCTGATTATCTTTCAGCACATCTCTTTATTTGCAATGCTGGTTGCCATGGTTACTACAAATGCAGGACATTAAATGCTACCTGAATTGACTCAGAAAAGTAACAGAAGTAGGCCTACAGTATCACAGCGAGGTCATAGAGGTGTATGTGTTAGTCATTTTATCCAGTGTCCACAGCAACAGTATTTATTGATTATTCTCTACCCTCAGTGCATGTGGTGTGTACTTTGGTCTTAGCCATGCTCTCACGAACCCTACTTTTGTATATTTCTGTCCCCCTCTACCTCCTACCTGCCGGTTGCTGCCACCACTGGTTCTTTCTCCCCCTCAAGTCACTCACTGCCCACACCCAAAAACTTGAATACCATTACGTCTTTATGAAAAGCCATCTCTATAGTCATTATGGATATTGTCGGAGTTTGCTGGCCATTTATACTGGTGTTGCTCTTTGTATTTGCTTATTGAAATGGTAAATAAAGGAAGACTATGCTTTCATTTTCAATGAAGACACAATGAAGACATTGTTCGAGATTGAACGCACGCTTTTATATGGTCTTTATATCTGTATTACAGAAAGTCAAATAAAGATTTGTGCAAACTGGAAGTGTGACTTCTTTCCCCAATAATTTCCTTAGGCTGAAGTATTTAGTCAGTGATCAGTTATTCCATACCAAGGCTAGATATGGCTGAATGGCAACACCACACACTGCTGCAATGCAACTAATTCATCTCACTGGTAGATGACTGTTCAGTCTGAATATTCCATTAATGAAAAGATGGACTTATTGGCTGAGTGAATGTTTTATTAAACCTTCAAAAAAGGCACACACACCTAAACAACAAAGCAAGTAAAAAATAAATAAAGTAATTGACAGGGAAAGTAATTTACTACATCAATGATAGTCCCAGCTTCCATCCTTAGTTTGCCTAACTGGGGGAATGGGATAGAGAAATGATTTACAATAGGCAGGGTGGGGCTCAACAGGCAGAATGCGTCCCAAAGGGCACCCTATACCTGTTCCCTGTATAATGCACTTCTTTTGACCAGAGCCTGATGGGCCCTGGTCAGCATTAGTGCACTAAGTATACAGAACAGGGTGCCATTTGGGACACATTACATCTGTTGGTGAAGCCACCTGAAATCAATGGCTGAATACCAATTGGCCATCCCTCTCCTCATGGATAGGTGGAAGCATTGGATAGGTGGAAGCATTGGCTTGAGCTACTTTACACCATTGTTAAATCCCTGAGATGAGAAGAATTGTGCAGGTCCACACTTTGGGAGAAAGACAATGGATATGCAGCCAATGTTAACGGCCACACATCTTTGAGTCATTAGTAAAAAAGGGTATGTAGTAGTACTGTAGGCAAGACCATTGATCCAGAGCTGTATAGGTTAATTATAGACTTTAAAGTAACAGGCAGGTAGATGGGGGCCAGGTGGGATTGGGCCAGGCATGTACAGGGGTCAGGCCAGGGTGTCCTCAGTCGCGGTCCAAGAGCCTCAGGCCCTCCGGGAAAGGGGAAAAAGAGAAAAGATGAGGGCTAGTGAGAGCATGGCTAAGACCATAGTACACCACATGCACTGGGGGTAGAGAGTTATCAAGTGTTGCTGTAGACGATGGATAATCTGACACACACACACACACACACACACACACACACACACACACACACACACACACACACACACACACACGACCTAACTGTGATACTGTAGGCTACTTATGTTACTTTTGAGTCAATTCAGGTAGCATTCAATGTGTTAACCATGGTGGCCAGCATTGTAAATAAAGAGACGTGCAGCAAGATAATCAGCCTGTCTGTGGATCATTTCCCCTTAATGTATTTAAGTCAGCCAGGTCCATCTTTTCAAAGAAACAACATTTAATGAAATCTGTATTTGAGTAACATAAGGAGTCTAAACAAGGACTGAAGCAATAGTTTTCACTTCTTTACCTGGGAAATAACCAACAACCATGGATAACCACAATGAGAATAAGGTGAGGAAATAACCAACAACCATGGATAACCACAATGAGAACAAGGTGAGGAAATAACCAACAACCATGGATAACCACAATGAAGAACAAGGTGAGGAATAACCACACAACCATGGATAACCACAGTAGAACAAGGTGAGGAAATAACCAACAACCATGGATAACCACAATGAGAAACAAGGTGAGGAATAACCAACAACCATGGATACACTCAATGAGAACAAGGTGAGTAAATAACCAACAACCATGGATAACCACAATGAGAACAAGGTGAGGAAATAACCAACAACCATGGATAACCACAATGAGAATAAGGTGAGGAAACAGTCTGTCAGCCAGGCCCATCTTTTTAAAGAAACACCATTTACTTAAATCTCTAGTTGAGTTCTGGTCACAAGATATTCCAGAAAATTGCGGTAAACAGCGCCACACTTAGGCAGAAAACGGAATGTTCTATTCTCAGCCAGGCCCATTTTTTCCAAAGAAAGCACAATTTAATCTCTATTTGACCAAAATAAGTAGTTTTGTTGTGATCACAAGGAAATCATAAAATTTAAGTAAAGAGAGCCACAGTCAGGCAGACAAATCTGAATGTTGTATCATAAAGTGATAACAATTAGTTTCCCTGGTAGATATGGCTGCTTATTACAAATACTATAAACAGTCAATTAATAGATTACATTCACTGCTATAAATCTGTCTCGAACATCAATCAGATAGTTTAAACAACTGCGGACCTTTGAAAAATAAAATATCCATGTGAAAAGGCGTCCAATGGTCTGTTTTGTTTGGAATACTCAAAGTATTCCAAACACCAGAGTTGTGGACTCCAGTCACATGCTGATTTACACATACATGTTATTCAATCATTGCACCCACACTGCTCTGCACGTCAATGAGAGTCTATGTAGCCAGGCGCTATAATAGAACTTGGTTCTATTTGTGATGCTTGACGCGCTTCAAGTCCCACCTCTCCCATCTCCTAATTGGTTTTTAGGAGCATATACCCACGTGGGTGATTGAAAGATGAACTGAGGTCCACACTCCAGCCCAGTTGTTGGTGGTAATGCACCTTAAAGTTGGTTGCCAACCGCCATATAAATTCCATAGAAGAAGCCTGAAGGAGGAGAGATTACTAGAAACAAACTACATTTAGGACCTTGTGCATTTCAGATAAAATAACAACCCAATGTTTATATCCCAGGACAAAATAGCTAGCAACAGCAAGCTAGCTAGCTAAATTGACAAATGTTTAATGCTTTTCGACCTGTCCCCAAATTAATATAGTTGGTTCAGAGTTCGTTTTGATATTTCAACCTGGATGTCCTGATCCCCTCTGGCGTGGGTGGATCACATCCGGTCTAGTCAGCATGTCCTGTCACAAATTTTATGACTTGACTAAACTTGATAGAAAATAAAATAACTTGACTTGGACTTGGAGCCTCAAGACTCGACTTTGACTTGAGACTTGAAATTATCTGGCCAGGTATGAAATGTTTTGTCACTCATTTTGTGGCACAGAGTCTACTTGGATTATCACTCTACAAGCATCCAGAGACAGTAGCTGCAGCATCGCCCTTGCAAAAAAAGAAACCTGCAACCGATTGTTTAGTGAAACGCACTCTGATTGGACCAACAAACTGTCAGTCAACATAGGTCAGGTGAGCTATCGAACAGATTGCTGATTTTCAGCCATAGGATTAGGTGCAGCGCAAACGTCAAATTGTAGGGAGAGAGGATTACCATAATAAATAAATAAATATGCAGCTCCAAAAATTGTTTGGCGAGCAAGAATATTAACTGTTTACTTTTCAAGCTCACCAGCAATGAGGCAACAATTACTAGCGTAGGCCTACTGGTCTTTTGGTATGTAACAATTGATTGAAATTGATAATTTACTTATAAAGCTTGCATTTGGAATTTGTTAAAATTAATTATTTCTGTGGCGAAGACGCGCCACAGGAGTGGGGAGTGCTTTTTAAAAATCTTATTGAAATGTTTGCTGTTGCTTTCACACGTTTGTGGTAAATCTATATTCCATCTAATAGTACAATAACTTCTATCATTTCATCCTGTACCGTTTATTGCAACATGTAGACATTTCTGTTTCATGTTTGATAGGCCTAAGATACATTTTCATGTTATAGTGTAAAAACTATTGGTCGCTAAATCCGGAGAAATGGCGGACCATGTAAAAAACTATTGGTCACTAAATCCGGCTAGAAGGACCATGTAAAAACGGTTTGCTGTGAATGCCCTCACCCGCTATATACTTGTAACTGATTGGTTTAGTTCTGCCCTGCCCACTATAGTGCTGTCCAGTTAGAACATGATGTTGAGGCCCATCACTGTACTCTTGATAGGGTTGTGGGTTCATTCCCCACGGGGGGACCAGGATTATATGTATGAACTTTCCAATTTGTAAGTCGCTCTGGATAAGAGCGTCTGCTAAATGACTTAAATGTAAATGTAAATGTTGATAGTCACCACACACACACACACACACGTTTCCATTTGAAGATCTTTATATGATTGTGGTAATCTGATTGACTTGGAATTTTATTGCTGTAGTTAAATAAAACAAAAATATGCACACATGTAAACAGTATTAGTTAAGGGTTATAACTATGCAATATACATATGTTACATGAATAAATAGCAAATTGCATTACACGTCTCTAAACGGCTATAAACAGCATCAATATAAACATAAACATTCACCTCTTAGAGAGGGAGAAACGAATTACTTGGATTGACAAAGGGTCAAGATTTATGGCACCCTCTCTCTCCAGCCTGGTGTGAGAATTTGCTGGCTGATCTGGTGCCACAGGGTCGTAAATTACTCTGGAGCTTGCTCATGCACAAGAACAGTCCGGGATGACTCTAGAAGCCTCCCATGGCAGCGCAATAAACCTCCTTAATAAAGGCCACTATGAAAAACGCTTCGGTAGCGTGTGCATGCTAAATACTACGTTTACCAATACAACAATTAAACCAATTCTGCAAAAGTACTTGTGTAACCAATGCAATAATAACACTTGGGCTATGGTGGGTAAGGGATACATTAGGTAGGCTGAGCTGCCAAAGTAACAGGATTTAAGGGAAACTGAAGGGACTGTGAGGGGAAATTAGGTAGAGAGGAGAGGGGCAGTTCGGCCTTTATTACATATAGCCAATCATTTCTTACCCTGCTCTGTGTGGGGGTGATGTTTATAGTCAAATCAAAATAAAATAAAATTTTATTTGTCACATGCGCCGAATACAACAGGTGTAGGTAGACCTTACAGTGAAATGCTTACTTACAAGCCCTTAACCAACAACGCAGTTAAGAAAAAATAAGTGTTAAGTATTTACTGAAATAAACTGAAGTAAAAAAATAAAAAAAATAAAAAAAAAAATAATTAAAGAGCAACAATAAAATAAGAGTACCAAGGCTATATAGGCCATATACCACACCCCCCGGGGTGCCTTACTGCTATTATAAACTGGTTAACATAATTAGAACATTAAACTTTTTCTTTTTTTTGTCATACCGTGGTACAAGGTCTGATATACCACGGCTTTCAGCCAATCAGCAATCAGGGCTCAAACTCAGTTTATGAATTGTAAATACACTTTACAAAAATGTAAAGTGTTGGTCCCATGTTTCATGAGCTGAAATAAAAGATCCCAGAAATTTTCCATATGCACAAAAAAGCTTATTTCTCTCAAATTCTGTGCGCGGATTTGTTTACATCCCTGTTAGTGAGCATTTCTCCTTTGCCAAGATAATCCATCCCCCTGACAGGTGTGGCATATCAAGAAGCTGATTAAACAGCATGATCATTACACAGGAGCACCTAAAAGGCTACTCATGAATGTACATTTGTCACACAACACAATGCCACAGATGCATCAAGTTTTGAGGGAGTGTGCAATTGGCATGCTGACTGCAGGAATGTCCACCAGAGTTGTTGCTAGAGAATTTAATGTTAATTTCTCTATGATATGCTGTCTCCAACATCGTTTTAGAAAATTTGGCAGTACTTCCAACCGGCCTCACAACTGCAGACCATGTGTATGGTGTCGTGTAGGTAAGCGGTTTGCGGATGTCAACGTTGTGAACAGAGTGCTCCATGATGGTGGTGGGGTTATGGTATGGGCAGACATAAGCTACGGACAATGAACACAATTGCATTTTATCGATTGGCAATTTGAATGCACAAAAATATTGTGACGAGATCTTGAGGCCCAATGTGAGGCCCATTTTAAAGGTATCTGTGACCAACAGYTGCATATCTGTGTTCCCAATCATGTGAAATCCATAGATTAGGGCCTAAAAATTTATTTAAATTGACTGATTTCCTCATATGAACTGTCACTTAGTAAAATCTTTGAAATTGTGGCATGTTGCGTTTATAGATTTCTCTTTGCTTATTTGAGCTGTTCTTGACATAATATGGACTTGGTATTTTACCAAATAGGGCCATCTTCTGGATTCCACCCATACCTTGTCACAATACAACTGATTGGCTCAAACACATTAAGGTAAGAAATTCCACAAATTGACTGTTAACAAAGCACACCTGTTAATTGAAATGCATTCCAGGTGACTACCTCATGAAGCTGGTTGAGAGAATGCCAAGAGTGTGCAAAGCTGTCAAGGCAAAGGGTGGCTAATTTGAAGAATCTAAAATATATTTAACACTTTTTTGGTTACTACATCATTCCATATGTGTTATTTCATTGTTTTGATGTCTTCACTATTATTCTACAATGTAGAAAATAGTAAAAAAAGAGAAATACCCTGGAATGAGTAGGTGTCCAAACTTTTGACTAGTACTGTATATAAATATTTCTTTAAGAGAAACGCCATGGCGGCCACAGTGCAACTTAGAAGTATCCCAAAAACCGGGACCAATTTTTCACCCACTACATCGTTTTAAAAGTAGCCCAATTTGTACCTCAATCCAGGGATGGAAGCTGTGGCTGTACTCCTAATTATTCCATTATCCAAACTGACAAATGGAGATGATTGAAATACTGCTCTTTTAATTTTTATAAAACTGCCTTTCTCGTTATGCTAAGTAGCAGAAGTCACAGCAGCCACTGTGAAATGACACGTAGAACGTCACGCTGAACAACAAAAGGATATTCAGCCTAGCATGAGGATGAAAAAAGCAGCTTAATAAAAACTAGCAGTATTTCAATCTTCTCGATTTGTCATTTCAGATAATGGGATTGTTAGGACTATATCCCGAGCCGGCTCCGKGGTGCAAACATTATGGCTTAGCATCGTTTCGATTTGAAAGAAGAATGAGCTTCAAGTCGAAACATTTAGGCTAGGGGTATTGAGTGTTGAGATAAGAGAGAGAGTGCTTTTGATGAGTGAGAGGATGATCAAAGTTTTGAAGTATGGGATGAATCTTACACAGTGACCTCCAGGCAATGTTCCCTCAAATTGTTGGGGGTCACTGAGCAAATTTCTGATCTGCTGAGCACAAACTTGAAAGTTGTGAAAATTCTGTGCAACTTCTGGCACGTGTTTACTGTGAACACTGAGGCTGTACCCACTTTAAGTTAGTTTTAACAGTGGCTATTTGATCATAATGTAGGCCTACCAGAGTGGCCTACCATCAAAACAATGGATAAAATGCATCCCATAACATTTTAACATGGAAAAATGTTATATTGTTCAGCCTACAGTAGCAGCCAATGTGTGGTGTTCAATGTAGGCCTACATTTCAAATCAAATCGTTATTGGTCACACACATATTTGGCAGATGTTATTGGGGTGTAGCGAAATGCTTGTGTTCCTAATTCCAACAGTGCAGTAGTATCTAACAATTCAAAACAATACACACAAATCTAAAAGTAAAAGAATGGAATTAAGAAATATATAAATAGCATGCACCACCCTCTGGAGAGCCATGCAGTTGCGGCGGTGCAGTTGCTGTACCAGCCCGACAGCCTATCAGGATGCTCTTAATTGTACATCTGTAAAAGTTTGTGGGTCTTAGGGGCCAAGACGAATTTCTTTAGCCTCCTGAAGTTGAAGAGGCGCTCTTGCGCCTTCTTCACCACACTGTCTGTGTGGTTGGACCATTTCAGATTGTCAGTGATGTGTATACCGAGGAACTTGAAGCTTTCCACCTTCTCCACTGCAGTCCAGTTGATGTGGATAGAGGTGTGCTCCCTCTGCTGTTTCCTGAAGTCCACGATCAGCTCCTTCGTTTTGTTGATGTTGAGGGAGAGGTTATTTTCCTGGCACCACTCCGCCAGGGCCCTCACCTCCTCCCTATAGGCTGTCTTGTCATTGTTTTGAATCAAGCCTACTACTGTTGTGTCGTCCACAAACTGGAGGCGTGCATGGCCACGCAGTCATGGGTGAACAGGGAGTACAGGAGGGGGCTGAACACACCCTTGTGGAGCCCCTGTGTTGAGGATCAGCGAAATGGAGGAGTTGCTTCCTACCTTCACCACCTGGCAGCGGCCCGTCAGGAAGTCCAGGACCCAGTTGRACAGGGCTCAATTTGGTATGCAAATTGAAGTGGGTCTAGGGTGTCAGGTTAAGATGATATGATATGATCCTTAACAAGCCTATCAAAGCACTTCATGATGACAGAAGTGAGTGCTACGGGGCAATAGTCATTTAGTTGAGTTACCTTTGCTTTATTGGGTACAGGAACAATGGTGGACATCTTGAAGCAAGTGGGGACAGCAGACTGGGATAGGGAGAGATTGTATAGGTCCGTAAACACTCCAGCCAGGACGCGGCTAGGGATGCCGTCTGGGCCGGCAGCCCTGCGAGGGTTAACACGCTTAAATGTCTTAGTCGGCCACGGAGAACGAGAGCCCACAGTCCTTGTGAGCGCACTGCATTGGTGGCACTGTGTTATCCTCAAAGCGGGCAAAGGTGGTGTTCAGCTTGGCCGGGATCAAGACGTCGGTGTCCGCGACGTGGCTGGTTTTCCCTTTGTAATCCGTGATTGTATCATGTCTGAGCCGTTGAATTGCGACTCCACTTTGTCTCTTTACTGACGTGTTAGTCTGTTTGATTGCCTTACGGAGGGAATAACTACACTGTTTGTATTCAACCATATTCCCAGTCACCTTGCCATGGTTAAACGTGGTGGTTCACGCTTTCAGTTTTACGGGAATGCTGCCATCTAGCTATAGTTTRTGGTTTGGGTAGGTTTTAATAGGCACAATGGGAACAACATCCCCAATACACTTCCTGATGAATTCAGTCACAGTGTCCGTGTACATGTCAATGTTATTCTTAGAGGCTACCCAGAACATATCCCAGTCCGGGTGATCAAAACAATCTTGAAGCATGGATTCTGATTGGTCAGACCAGCGTTGAATAGACTTCGCATGGGTACTTCCTGTTTGAGTTTCTGCCTATAGAAAGGGAGAATTTAAATGGAGTCATGATCTGATTTGCCAAATGGAGGGCGGGGGAGGGCCTTGTAGGCATCCCGGAAGGGGACGTAGCAGTGGTTGAGCGTTTTCCAGCGGGGGTACTACAGTCAATGTGTTGATAGAACTTTGGTAGTGTTTTTCTCAAATTTGCTTTGTTAAAATCCCCAGCTACAATAAATGCGGCCTCAGGATACAGTTGAAGTTGGACGTTTAAATGTATTTGGCTAAGGTGTATGTAAACTCCGTTTCACAATTCCTGACATTTAATCCTAGTAAAAATTCCCTGTCTTAGTAAGGATCACCACTTAATTTTAAGAATGTGAAATGTTTAGAATAACAGTAGAGAGAATGATTTATTTCAGCTTTAATTTCTTTCATCACATTCCCAGTGGGTCAGAAGTTTACATACACTCAATTAGTATTTGGTAGCATTGCCTTTAAATTGTTTAACTTGGGTCAAACGTTTTGGGTAGCCTTCCACAAGCTTCCCACAATAAGTTGGGTGAATTTTGGCACATTCCTCCTGACAAAGATGGTGTAACYGAGTCAGGTTTGTAGGCCTTCTTGTTCGCACACGCTTTTTCAGTTCTGCCCACACATTTTCTATAGGGTTGAGGTCAGAGCTTTGTGATGGCCACTCCAATACCTTGACTTTGTTGTCGTTAACTTTGGAAGTATGCTTGGGGTCTTTGTCCATTTGGAAGACCCATTTGTGACCAAGCTTTAACTTCCAGACTGATGTCTTGATGTTTCTTCAATATATCCACATAATTTTCCTCTCTCATGATGCCATCTATTTTGTGAAGTGCACCAGTCCCTCCTGCAGCAAAGCACCCTCACAACATGATGCTGCCACCCCCGTGCTTCACAGTTGGGATGGTGTTCTTCGGCTTGCAAGCTTCCCCCTTTTTCCTCCAAACATAACGATGGTCATTATGGCCAAACAGTTACATTTTTGTTTCATCAGACCAGAGGACATTTCTTCAAAAAGTATGATCTTTGTCCCCATGTGCAGTTGCAAACCATAGTCTGGCTTTTTTATGGCGGTTTTGGAGCAGTCAATCAATCAAATATATTTATAAAGCCCTTCTTACATCAGCTGATGTCACAAAGTGCTGTACATAAATCCAGCCTAAAACCCCAAACAGCAAGCATGCAGCTGTAGAAGCACAGTGACTAGGAAAAACTCCCTAGAAAGGCCAGAACCTAGGAAGAAACCTAGAGAGGAACCAGGCAGAGGGGTGGAGATTATAACAGAACATGGCCAAGATGTTCATAGATGACCAGCAGGGTCAAATAATAATCACAGCAGTTGTAGAGGGTGCAACAGGTCAGCACCTCAGGAGTAAATGTCAGTTGGCTTTTCATAGCCAATCATTAGCTAGTTAGCATATCTCTACCGCTCCTGCTGTCTCTAGAGAGTTGAAAACAGCAGGTCTGGGACAGGTAGTACGTCCGGTGAACAGGTCAGGGTTCCATACCCGCAGGCAGAACAGTTGAAACTGTAGCAGCAGCACGACCAGGTGGACTGAGAACAGCATGGAGTCATGGTCCTAGGGCTCAGGTCCAAAGAAAAGAAAGAATACCTAAAATTCACACAGGACACCGGATAGACAGGAGAAATTCTCCAAACTATTGCAGCATAAATACTGGAGGCTGAGACAGTTAATACAATTAAGAACATTAATTCCAACACAGAACTATTCTAGTTCTATTGGTCTACTGACAGCAAAAAACGTACACTTGTCACACAGGTCTCCGTAGTAGCCCACAGCACATTTGCAGCTGCGTTTGTCGGGGGATATCAACAGTGGTGGATAAAGTACACAATTGTCACACTTGAGTAAAAGTAAAGATACCTTAATAGAAAATGATTCAAGTGAAAGTCACCCAGTAAAATACAACTGAATTAAAGTATTTCGTAAATTGCTAAAATATATTTAAGTATCAAAAGTATAAATTATTTTAAAATCCTTATATGAAGCTAACCAGAAACCATTTTCTTGTTATTTTATGGATACCCAGGTGCACACTCCAACAAACAAAATTTACAAACGAAGCATTTGTGATTAGTGAGTCCGCCAGATCAGAGGCAGTAGAGATGACCAGGGATGTTCTCTTGATAAGTGTGTGAATTGGACCATTTTCCTGTCCTACTAATAAGCATTTAAAATGTAATGACTACTTTAGGGTGTCAGGGAAAGTATTTTTATTTAAGTACTTTACACCACTGGATATCAAACACTTGCACTGTGTGACATCAATCGAGTAAATACTGTCAACGATCCCATGTTAAAATTCAGGCAAATAATAATCTTCCCAAGGACACCATCACAGACACAGCAGAAAATGACCAAGAGGACCAAAAATATCTAGTAAATGTCACATCCATTAACCTTCAGAACATTTACAATGTTCATTAAACATATTTCATTCATAAGTGTTGTAGGTTGTAAAAGTTTGTAATTTTGTTAATACAAGCATACCATTATCAACACAAGTTGAATTTGAGAGCCATTGGTTATTGCAATCTCGTTTTTATTAACTATAAAAAGGTCAAAGTAACATTTTCCTTTCTGAAGAAGACCAAAAAAAAACGTAGCATCGTCAACAATCACATACTCAACTAATCGAAAGGACTAGACCGGTGATTACCAGACCTATAGCTGATGAACAAACACCTGTTTAAATGTCACCTGAGCGAATAGGCCTACCTCCTAGCACCCCCTAGTGGCTCTTTCCAGACATGCTTTCCTCCATTTTGATGAACATTTCAGGTGTTGGCCAACCTCCTGCAGAACTCATTATTTTGTATTGAAACGCTGTTGTCCATCGTAAATTGGGCTTCAAACTGTAAGTGCCTTATTACTATTTTCTCAGGATATTTTTTTTTGTGTTTTAAAAAAGAGCATTGACGTTATGCGTATTACACGGAACCCAAACCGGCTGCGCGCGTGCGCTATCGTGCATAAATGTGTTTTGCCCCCCCACACAACGCAATCACGACACGCAGGTTAAAATATCAAAACAACCTCTGAACCAATGACATTAATTTGGGGACAGGTCGAAAAGCATTAAACATGATTGGCAATTTAGCTTGCTAATTAATGTGTCCTATTTAGCTAGCTTGCTGTTGCTAGCTAATTTGTCCTGGGATATAAACATTGAGTTGTTATTTTACCTGAACTGCACAAGGTCCTCTACTCCGACAAATTAAGCGTTTCTAGTCATCTCTCCTCCTTCCAGGCTTTTTCATAGTTGAACTTATATGGTGATCGCATCTAAACTTTCATAGTATTATCAAGACTACCGGCAAAACAGTTCCTCTTTCAATAACCCACGTGGGTATAACCAATGAGGAGATGGCACGTGGATAGGCGCAATAATTGAATAACATGGATTTCTACATTTATTTTGCGACGCTCGCGCACGCGACGTGTCTGGTCTGGTCAGCATAGGGTTGTATCGTTTTGTCCGTAGGTTTCCTTATGCAGGGGGCAAATTGAGAACGTCAATTACACTTTTCTCTCAGCTTACCTCATGTCAAAAAAAAGTCCTGCATGTGGGCCGTACCTGCACAAAAAAGCAAGAACTTGTGGGGGACTTATTTTAACATGAGGTAAGCAGAAAGGAACTGACTTTTTTTGCTCTTTATTTTCAGTTGATTTTAGTAAATACTTTTTCTTACCTGCATTGTTGGTTAAGGGCTTGTAAGTAAGCAGTTCACTGTAAGGGTTACACCTGTTGTATTCGGCGCATGTGACATAACATTTGATTTGACATCGCTGAGAAATTGCATGGGTCACCAGACTCAGGTGTGGAAATTCTGTGTAATTATACATTCCATGTATGTTCATTTAAAAAAATCCCCGACTGCATAAGGACCAAACATTCGACAGAGTATGTTGAAAATTAACTTCCGGCAACGTTGGTGTGTAAATACTAGCATTYCTAAAAGTAGGTAGCCTACGCACTTCTGCAACAGTGATAATTTATTTCCCACAAGTGATGTCCCATTCCAAATGTAATAATTGACATATCTGTTGATTACCGTGTGCGTTATGTAGACGTCATTCTGGCGATACGTTCATTGCGGTTGAACGTTTGCTACGTTCCCGAACGGTTTTTACTGAACGACACATTTCCCCAAACGTTTCTGTACGTTCTTAACAGACATTGTGCGTTTTGTTCCGTTTGGGTGTAGCTCGAAGCAATTAGTGACGTTTTTAAATGGCAGTGGTGCACTTTTAAATCAAACCCAACCCCTCCCCGTTTTTCAGCTGATCTTTAGCACGTTTCCGTTTAATTGAACGTTCCACTACGTTTTTTCGTGCTGATGTTAAAGCTCCCCTCCCCTCGCGTTCATTTGCACGTGACGTTCAAAACAGATCTTCAGATCGGTGCTTGACTAACCGCCCTTCAAGGAAGTCATGTGAGCCAGGAAATATGGCTACATGAGCAAGTCTATTAGGACCGATCGCTGCATATTGTCAATAGGTATCTTTGCGACGATCATCTTGCCACGCTCCGTCGTGACAGGTTATCCCAGGCTTCGAAGCCTGCTATTCCCAGGTTTGGTATCGGGGGTTGTTTTCTTTAAGTGATTTGCGTCGTTATTGGAATAGTTTAGGGCGAGTTTATGAAACAACGTTCCCCTTATCATTAACCGAACTGTCAAGTTCCCCGCTAAAGCCTCTGAAAATGAACACCGAGAAAGACTTCTCGCCTTTGACCCCAAATATTGTCAGAGCACTCAACGACAAACTGTACGAGAAGAGGAAGGTAGCTGCTCTAGAGATTGAAAAGTGAGTCGTTCTTCTTGCACATCATTCTGGTGAAAGTATTTTGTTTGTAGGGGTTAATATATAGCCTTCCAAAATGACTACTCGTCTGTCTCATGCCTGTACATGACTGGCAGAGTTTGTACGAGTCAGTTAGTGGGAATGGTTTGTACGGTAATGTGACCATCACTTCACACACTCCATATAATTTCAAATAAACTGGGTTTGCACATGGTAAGCAATCTCCTGAGAAACCATGTGAAATGTGATCCACTGCCATCAAATTATCATTTGAAATGCTCTGGATTTTTAAAGTTGAGGCCTTGAAGTGAAATTAAATTAGGAAACCTGCTTTCTTTCAGGCACATGATACTGACTTGTTCTTGTATTTCTATTCTTGGGACATGTAAGATGCATCATGTGACACTAAAGTTAAAATGGGAAAGGATTATAGAGCATTAGGTGGTCCTGCCACAGGCCCCTGATTGGGTTATGTTGCTGCATTGTATGATAAGTTGATGGCTGGAGACAGACTGGGCAGGCTTTGTTCTAGCCAAGTAATAACACTCTTGATTAAACTCATCAATGTCTTTTTATGATTAAGCCAAGTTGATCAGTGGAGGCTATTGTGTTGGGCCAAAGCCTGCATTGCACACCATGTGTATCCCCAGGATTCAACACTACTCTGATTTTTGTGTGTCCTATCTTGCTAGACATTTGTTTCTGTATGTTCATGATCATAACCTTTCTCTGTTGCCTTAATCCACAGACTGGTGAGGGAGTTTGTGGCTCAGAACAACTCTACCCAGATTAGACATGTTATCCAGATACTGGCCTCAGAGTTCGCCCTGTCCCAGCACCCTCACAGCCGCAAAGGAGGCCTCATCGGCCTGGCAGCATGCTCCATTGCCCTGGGAAAGGTAAAGCRTCTGGGCACCCATACACAGATCTTGTTTTGCTGTTTGCTTATCATCCTTATTTTAAAAATCCTTTTGTTAACCCCATTCCAGCAAGTTACAACGTTTGTAAGCGTGTCAACATGTCATGTAAATGCATCTACTTAATATACAAGTTCGAGAAGACTGCATTTAAGTAATTTAAAAAAAAGTTGAGATTGCATCCCTAATGTTGGTGTGTCTTGCAGGACTCCGGGCTGTACCTGAAGGAGCTTATCGAGCCCGTACTCACCTGTTTTAATGATTCAGACAGCAGACTGCGGTACTATGCCTGTGAGGCACTCTACAACATAGTAAAAGTGGCCAGGGGAGCTGTCTTACCCCACTTCAACGTGCTCTTCGATGGCCTCAGCAAGGTAACCAGAGTCTTAATTCTCAGAAGACATGTCTTTAGGCTACCTCTGATGTTGTGTGCTCTCTACTCCAGCTTGCTGCAGATCCTGACCCCAATGTGAAGAGTGGCTCTGAACTCCTTGACAGACTGTTGAAGGTGAGATTCCAGTAACAAAACATGTTGAGACATCTCCTGGAAGTTTAATGTCAGTTTAGAACGGGCATTGACTAGATGAGGTGGTTAATGATTGATTGTGCTTTCAGTATAGCTGAAGTGACAAACGTAACAAACAGTTATAAATGAACGGCAGCTAAGGTAAGAGATGAGTTGGGTCATGAACCCCCAAAACAATGACCCTTCTCTGCTTTCACAGGACATTGTGACGGAGAGTAACAAGTTTGACCTGGTGGCGTTTGTCCCCCTGCTGCGTGAGAGAATCTACTCCAACAACCAGTATGCCCGTCAATTCATCATATCCTGGGTGAGTAGGGCTTTTACAACCGATTGCCATGTCACATTAAAACTTATGTTATTGATGAGCAGAATAAGACCTGTTTCTATACTTTTACAGCAATATCATTATTCATCACACTTTATTAATGAATATCCATTCTTTAATAGCCATTTAAAGGTTGTTAAAAATGAGTTGTTTTTTTGGCTACCCTATAGCCCACCTAAAAGTGTGTTATGAAAAAATGTTATACACTGGTAGTTGTATTAATAGCAGCTGAGGTTGTTCATCTGGTTCTCCCCTGCTACAGATACTAGTTCTGGAATCTGTTCCGGACATCAACCTCCTGGACTACCTGCCAGAAATCCTTGATGGACTCTTCCAGATCTTAGGGGACAGCAGCAAAGAGATCCGGAGGACGTAAGAACCCTTTATTCCTCTTTTCTCTTCCCACGTCCAAACCCTCTGTTCTCCCCTCAGTCTGCTGTACTCTAGGAAGGAAACTGTTTCTTGTCTTTCAGGTGTGAAGTTGTCTTGGGAGAGTTCCTGAAGGAGATCAAGAAGACTCCCTCTAGTGTCAAGTTTGCAGAGATGGCCAACATCCTGGTCATCCATTGCCAGGTTTCTGATGAGTCCAAACTCAGTAAGTTTCACATTGGGATCCATCCATTAAATCTTTTAGTTAAACTGGTAAAGTGGAATTTCAGGAATAGGTCATTAGATTGATCTGTAAGCAATTGTTAGGGTTTAACACTAACTGCTGGGCCTCGGGACTCCCCTTCAAGTTAATGAGCAGTCATTCTGACTATGACATTCTAACAGTATAATGAATAGATTTCATATATGCTATCGCCCCCAAAAATAATTTGGGTGTTTTTATGAAGGTCTTAGGTATTATTAAAATACAATTTTTATTTCAGATAACACTAGCATTTTAATTAGTTTGTTATTGTAGTCTGTATGTCAACCACAAATTCAAGTGTTCAATTACTTTTTGATTTGTGGAGTGCCTTTGTTACAACCATGAAACAGAAAGCATATGTGTTGGAACAAGGTAACATCTTCTTTTTATAACAATAAAATTACGGGCGGTGACCCGTTCCTGTAGGTTCATGCTCTACAACATTCGCAGAGTACGACCTGTCTCTTATACACATCTAGATGTGTATAAGAGACAGGCCTAGGATAAAGTAATCCTTCTAAACCCCCCCCCTTAAAAGAGTTAGATGCACTATTGTAAAGTGGTTGTTCCACTGGATATCATAAGGTGAATGCACCAATTTGTAAGTCGCTCTGGATAAGAGCGTCTGCTAAATGACTTAAATGACTTAAATGTAAAATAGCCCAGGCACAAAGACACACGGTCAGCAAGACACGTGGTCAAGTGATGACATCAGAAGCCTAAACTAGGGGTACGAACTTTTAAACGTTAAAATTAAGTTGGGATCCTTAATGTTTAGAAAAATCCCTAACCGAAAAACTTTTTTTTTGTTCCCCCCCCCCCCCCCACTTAATTAAAATCACATTTCAGTTATCACAATATTTTCTGTGTTATAGGCAATAAAGGCCTGGGGAATTTGTGTAATTCAAATAAAACCAGAGGAAGAGTTGCACTTTGGGCTACTTGGTGAATTTGCAAGGCATGCAAGACGAGACAGTGTGAGATGCAGATTACCAAAATATATGAGCATGCTTCTCCCCTCTCCCTAACTGGCCTGCCTGCTCTGTCTTTGCTAATGACTCAAGTGTGTCTTCGGTCTGTTGCGTGTAGAATATCCTAGCCTATTCATGGCACAGATGTCTTCGGGCCAGTCTTGCGAGCATGGCGTAGCCTACTCTTAGTTTTTGCCAAATATTAAATTACAGCAGGCTACCGGTAGCCTGTATCGATAATGCTTTTCAGACATAATGGAACGTGGCCCCTTGAAAGGCTATACTAGGTTGTTTAAAAAAAATGCAGAAACACAACCTTATCTGGTGACATGAACTGACATTTTACTTGTCTGTAAAGGAATGCTGTTTTCAAAACGGGACTAAAATCGATCATTAGGCAACCAGAGCTGTCAATCAAATAATCGGGAGCTATTGCGTGCAGCCTGCTTGCCTGAGCATTGACCACTCTACTAAAAAAAGTACTTTAAAGTTTAAAAATTGTGACTTACTAAGACATTTAGTAGAAATAAAACACATCTAGCTACCATACCATAAAACAACAAAGCAGCACATCAATTAGCAATGTTTATTGTTATGGAAAAAATACAGAACATTTTATGCTGGAGCAGAATTATACTGTCTGAAAAGGTACAGACCTGATGTGGCACTTTTTGTCTGAATTTATCAATTGTCTCTATTGACAAGTTACTGTAGCTGTGTTCTATGTCTGTAAAGGGTTGCTGTAGATAACTTAATTGCCCTCCCCAAGCGATCATGGATATGTAATAGGACCATTATTCTGCATTGTAAATTGACATGGAATTTTATAATTGTTTCTTAGCGTTTTAACGGAAAACCGATAAACAGGACCATAGATGGTAGCTGGGCTTAGTGTGTGTAAGAGGAACCCAGCATTGAGCTTTTATCACACTATAAGCATCACAAGGATAGTGTGACTCATTAGCCAATGAGGAAATGAGAACTGATATGCTCTAATGCTGCAATGACATCTGCTATTAATGGCAGGGAGAGCTTGCATTGCTTTGACTATCTTCTTTTTTTWAAAATTGACTGTTTAATTTGTTTTTCCAATCCATTAGACAGAAATATGACTTAGTCACAGTTATCCCTAACAGAATGAAGGTTGAAAGTTCAGGAATGATTTGAAATTCACCTGAAAGTTTAACAAGTTATCACAGAACTATTTCCAAGTTCTCTCTATCTTATCAAAGTCCCCACCTGATCCCAGAATGACTTTCTCTTTCTGTCCTTCTAGCAAATGACCTAATCCAGTTGACAGCCATGACATGGATGAGGGAGTTTATCCAGCTGGCAGGGAGGGTGGTCCTGCCCTACTCCTCTGGCATCCTGACTGCTGTCCTGCCCTGCCTGTCCTATGACGACCGCAAAAAGAGTATCCTTCATCATAAGCTTAGTATAGAAACATCACGGTGTCAGATGGAATGTATAACTTGATGCGTCAGCAAAGAATGGTAACTATTAGGCCTTTATCACAGATCAATGTGGTTGTGTATTGTACTGTATGATAGGAGTAGCACGAGCAAGTGCTCGCTTATATCAAATCTGGTCACCAGATGGTGCCATAGCTCTGTTTCGGGAGGTTTGTATCCTTCACCGATCCTGTCCAGGCACCAAAGAAGCTGCCAGTGCCTGTAACCACAGCCTGATGAAGCTGGTGACCCCTGAAGATGATGAGGATGAAGAGGAAACTGGAAGCGGTGACAGCCAACCCAGAGAAGACAGCCCGCCAAAGACCGAGGGGGACACTAACGGTAAGTTACCACTTGACGCTTCATTTTAAGTTCTGTCCAAATTGGCCTGCATGACAAGGATGGRTGTTAAGTCCAAGGTGAACAGGGAGGAGAATTGAATCATGGCTATTTTATTCCCAAATCCTGTTATTGTTTACAGCAGTTTGCTGTGACTCAATTCGAAAAAGGGGATTTTTTTTTGCCTTCGGTCTGGGCCAGTGTCAAAATGTTGACCTTTTTCTCTTCTGATCACCCTGCTCACTGTCTATTTTGTAGTCATTGTTCTAGTATTGAAAGTACTGAAGTTTCAAATACTGTACAACAATAGTAAAAAAAAAAAAAATGCAGTATTCACTCAGAAATTGAGCTGAAGCGTTGATTGGTTCTGTTTTTTTCCCCTGTGTGGTTGAGCCGCCCCCTGCTGTTTTAATAGCAGGGGGTGGCGCTCGGGGGTTGTAAGTGAGAAAGACACGGAGGAGAACTGACTAGGGTTGTGACGGTCCTGTTGTAAAATCTTAGATGCCTTCTCCTGCCGTTTTTCCCTTGAGCAAGGCACTTAACCCTCTACTACAACTGCTCCCCAGACCCCGTAGTATTGTAGTCCCCTGCTCTGACCTCAGAGGACTGTGGGACATTTGGTGCTTTCAGAAAGTTTTCATACCCCTTATTCCACAGTTTGTTACAGCCTGGTTTCAAAATGGATTCAATTGTTTTTCCTCACATCTCCACACAATACGCCATAATGATAAAGTTAATGCCATGTTTTTTGAAATTTTTGCTAATTAAATACAGATCTCATTTACTTATGTATTCACACCCCTGAGTCCATACATGTTAGAATTAACTTTGGCAGCAATTGCGGTAGATTTGTTTTTTCTTAAGAGCTTTGCACACCTGGATTGTACAATTATTTGCACATTATTATTTTTTTGAGATTCTTCAAGCTCTGTCAAGTGGATTGTTGATTATTGCTATACAGCCATTTAAGTCCTGCCATAGATTTTCAAGACAATTTAAGTAATAACTTTAACTAGGCCTTTCATCAGCATTCATTGTCTTCTTGGTAAGGATCAGTGTATATTTGGCCTTGTGTTTTAGGTGATTGTCCTGCTGAGGGGTACATTTGTCTCCCAGTATCTGTTAAGTAGACTGAACAGGGTTGTCCAGGATTTTGCCTGTGCTTAGCGCTTCATTTTTATGTTTTTTTTTATCCTAAAAAAACTTCCATAGTCCTTACTGATGACAAGCATACACACAACATGATGCAGCCACCACACGCTTGAAAATATGTGGAGTGGTACTCGGTGATGTGTTTTGTTGGATTTGTCCCAAACATAACACTTTGTATTCAAAAATATTTGCCACTTTCTTTGCAGTTTGACTTTATTTCCTTATTGCAAACAGGATGCATGTTTTGGAATATTATTCTGTACAGGCTTCCTTCTCCCTCTGTCATTTTAGGTTAGTATTGTTGCGTAACTACATTGTTGAGCCATCCTAATTGTTCTCCTATCACAGCCATTACATTCTGTTTTATAGTCACCATTGGCCTCATAGTGAAATCCCTGTGCGGTTTCCTTCCTCTCTGGTGACTGAATTGGAAAGGATGCCTGCATTGTTGTATTGATACACCATCCAAAGTGTAATAACTTCACCATGCTCAAAGGGATATTCAATGTCTTTTATTATATATTTATTTTTTTCTCCCATTTACCAGTAGGTGCCTTTTGCGAGTAATTGAAAAACCTCCCTGGTCTTTGGTTGAATCTGTTTTGAAATTCACTGCTCGACTGAAGGCCCTTCAAGATAGTTGTATGTGTGTGTGGTACAGAGATGAGGTAGTCATGTGCCTTGCCATAACAAAGGGGTTGAGTACTTATTGACTTTTTTCATTTTGACATTGGTTATTGTGTGTAGGCCAGTGAAAAAAAAGATCTGGTTTTAAATTGGGAGTGGCTCCTAATCCGTGCCCAGATTTTTTTTATTTCTGAGGCTCCGTATCCGTGAGTGAGAATTCTCGCGGTATCTCGTGGGAATTTGGGACATCAGTCAACATGCCGAAACTGGATTAGATGCAGCTAGTTAGATCAGAGTTAAATGCCAAAACGATGATATTTGCGATGTTGCGAAGTAAAAAAAAAAAAAAAAAGAAAAAAAAAACAGCAATAGCCACTACAATGTCAAAACATGATTTTGGTGCTGAGTTCAGTACCATTTGCATGATTTTGTGGACCCGTGACTGATGTATCGTCATTTGCTAGCTAGCCAGCATTAGCTAGCAAGCTGTAGTCCAATACTATCCATGTGCATTTCTATTTACATTTAAGTCATTTAGCAGACGCTCTTATCCAGAGCGACTTATGCGTGACTCTCATAAATACTGTCACATATCCTGCTCTATTTATCTGGGTACATTGGTTATTTGGTGTCTTTACATACATACATACATACATACATACATACATACATACATACATACATACATACATACATACATACATACATACATACATACATACATACATACATGCATACCAATATCTGTCTTTCTGTATTTATTTGTCCAATTTGTTTATGGTTGAAAGTGCTTTCTGTACAGATTGGAGCTAATCATATTCAGAAATACACCCAATAATATCCACATCTGTGACCTTATCAAATGGTTCCTTGCTTGTAGCTGTGCTACAGAGCTATGCTATAGAAATTGTGCCTCTTTTTAGCCTGATAAGAATTGTATTTGACATAAATCACTGACAGCATTTGGAGTGAATATACCTAAAAAAAGGTATTATGCATTGACTGGGAAACGAACCCAGGCCGCCCAGCTCCTGCACAGCAGGCAAGAATTGTACCACTGAACCACCCATGCCTAGATGGGAGTAGGGTGTATCCTGCTCTTTTGAACGAGGCCGAGAGCCACGTCACTAAGGGGTTGGCCGGAGAGGGGAGTACTGCCTCGGGTAAACTGAGGGAAGGAGGGTGATGAGTCATTCTTCTCCTAATGCGCTCTGAGCCATACCCTCCCCCGCCTCCACATGTTGGTTTGGTCTGCCCGCCAGCTATGGTGAGTGAGGGTAAGTGGCACATGAAGAATGCACCATGAGCAGCCATTAGCCAGTTATCACGTTAGGCTACTGGTAACTAACCCCTGTCCCTGAGATGCACTCCCTGAGTATTTAAGKTACTCATAAAGTCAGTGAGACTCCAGGGGTCTGATCTCAATGTACCTGTGTTATACATGGTCATTCAGTCTGAGTCTCTGTGCTGAGAAAGTCCTCCGTCCTGCTTTGAGACACGCTCAGTCACTTGTTTGCTGTGCTCCTCCCCTTCACTCTGGTTGGCGGCCACTCTCCGGCTGGATTATTTTGTGGAATGCAGTTCCTTTTTAAGCCATAAGCAGGGAAATTCTAGCATGTAAAGCATTGGTGGTTCAGTGGTAGAATTCTCGCCTGCCACGCGGGAGGCCCGGGTTCGATTCCCGGCCAATGCATGCATTTCCTTTTGCGCTGGTAGTGGATTTGTATAAATGGGTTACACATTTGGCATTGCTATGACTTGTACCGTGAACATATTCAATTAAAGTTACAATGCATTTCCCCACAGAATTGTCTAGCTTGTCCTCTGATGGTTTTCCAGTGCACAATATTTATAGGCTACAGTAAATACATTGCTCTCGATCATTCAATGCGATCACGGGCAACAATCAATGTATAATTTACACGTAGTGGTGCACCCAGTATTAACATTGGCTACTATTTAGCTTGAAAGGGTTTTTTGTCCTCTTTGTTCGCTTGAAAGGGTTTTTTGATGGCTCTGACTCTAAACAACCTCTGATTTCAGATATGCTCAACGCGTCACAGGAGTCTGTGGGTTTCAGCAACATCTGCTTCTTCACTCCCACAAGGTATGTGCTAAGTGATTTGAATTGTGCAGTTAGTAATTAGCAGAGGTGTGGACTCGTCACATGACTTGGACTCTAGTCTGACTCAAGGTCACAAATTTGACTTCAGGCTCGACTTGATAAATAAAATGGCTTGACTTGGAGCCTCAAGACTCAACTTGAAATTATCTGGCCAGGTTTTGTCACTCATTTTGTGGCTCTCACACAACCAGAGACAGCCGCAGCATCGACTTGCAAAAAACAATTGTGTAACTGATGGGCTAGTTTTTAAAGTGAGGTTTAAACTGAATGGGGGGGAAAGTATTTTTTTTAATAGTCTACATATAGCCTACCATTTTATATATTTGCCTATTTATTTACGACCTCCGAGACATCAAACATGCAAAAGGATGCTATACATTTCAGTAATTTAGCAGACACTCTTAACCTTAATTGCTCCTGTAAGTCACTCTGGATAAGTGTCTTGCTCAATGGCACATCGACAGATTGTTCACCTAGTCTGCTCGGAGATTCAAACCAACGACCTTCCAGTTACTGGCCCAACTCTCTTAACCGCTAGGCTACCTGCCAAGGTGGAATTCTATTACACCGGGCTCCTACACTCCACTGATGTGTCAGGGCTTGCAGAAGATAATGGATTACAAAGGGATACCCAGCCGTGAGATGCCCAAATGAGCTAAATGCCTTATACTTGCTTCAAGGAAAACAGTCCTGCATGAAAGTCCATGTTCTGCTGACTGTGTGATCTCTCTCCGTTCCCGATGTGAGTAAAGCTTTTAAACAGGTTAACACTCGCAAGTCCGCCGGGCCAGACGGAATACCAGGACTCGTTCTCAGAGCATGCGTAGACCAGCTGGCAAGTGTCTTCACGGACATTTTCAATCTTTATTTATTTATTTAACTATTCAAGTCAGTTAAGAACAAATTCTTAATTACAATGACGGCCTACCCCGGCCAAAACCGGATGACGCTGGGCCAATTGTGCGCCACCCTATGGGACTACCAATCATGGCCGGATGTGATATAGCCTGGATTCGAACCAGGGACTGTAGTGACGCCTCTTGCACTGAGATGCATTGCCTTAGACCGCTGCACCACTCGGGAGCAAATGACTATTGCCCTGTAGCACTTTCATCTGTAATTATAAAGTGCTTTGAAAGGCTGGTCATCACACACACACACACACACCATCATCTCAGACACCCTGGACCCGCTCTAATTCGCATACCGCCTCAACAGATCCACAGATGATGCAATCTCAATTGCTTTCACACTGCCCTCGCCCACCTGGACAAGAGGGGAGATAGTTGTGAGAATGCTGTTCATTTGAGCCGGGACAATACCAGTATCGCAATATTTATTTTTCTTCAAAAAATGTGAACACAAAGCAACCACACTCTTGGCTCCTTTAAAAACCTACTGTATGTAAAATACTGTGTGCTATAGCATGGAAAATAAATAACTGACTCTGGATGGCAACATGATGTTTGTCCAAAATTCAGGCTTTTTCCCTAAAGGTAAATCCGCTTCGTGTTTTGTTTCCTTGCCATGGTACTAATGAGTATCACGATACTGGTCCCGGTCCTAATGTTCATAGACTATAGCTCAGCATTCAACTCTATACTTCCCTCCAAGTTCTAATGCCTAGTCACTTTACCCTGCCTTTATGTACATATCTACCTCAAATACCTTGTACTCCTGCGTGTGTGTGTAAACTCAGCAAAAAAAGAAACGTCCCTTTTTCAGGACCCTGAAAAACTTCACAGATCTTCATTGTAAACGGTTTAAACACTGTTTCCCATGCTTGTTCAATGAACCATAAACAATTAATGAACATGCACCTGTGGAACAGWCYTTAASACACTAACAGCTTACAGACGGTAGGCAATTAAGGTCACAGTTATGAAAACTTAGGACACTAAAGAGGCCTTTCTACTGACTCTGAAAAACACCAAAAGAAAGATGCCCTGCTCATCTGCCGTATACGCGTGAACGTGCCTTAGGCATGCTGCAAGGAGGCATGAGGACTGCAGATGTGGCCAGGGCAATAAATTGCAATGTCCGTACTGTGAGACTAAGACGGCGCTACAGGGAGACAGGACGGACAGCTGATCATCCTCAGTGGCAAACCACGTGTACACACACCTGCACGGGATTGGTACATCCAAACATCACACCTGCCGGTACAGGATGGCAACAACGTTCTGTGAGTGATTTCCTGCAAGATAGGAATGTCAGTGTTCTGCCATGGCCAGCGAAGAGCCCGGCTCTCAATCCCATTGAGCACGTCTGGGACCTGTTGGATCGGGAGGGTGAGGGCTAGGGCCATTCCCCCTCAGAAATGTCCGGGAACTTGCAGGTGCCTTGGTGGAAGAGTGGGGTAACATCTCACAGCAAGAACTAGATAATCTGGTGCAGTCCATAAGGAGGAGATGCACTGCAGTGCTTAATGCAGCTGGTGGCCACCAGATACTGACTGTTACTTTTGACCCCCCCCTTTGTTCAGGGACACATTATTCAATTTCTGTTCGTCACATGTCTGTGGAACTTGTTCAGTTTGTCTCAGTAGTTTAATTTTATGTTCATACAAATATTTACACATGTTAAGTGTGCTGAAAATAAACGCAGTTGACCGTGAGGACATTTTCTTTTTTTGCTGAGTTTATAGACACACACACACTACCGTTCAAAGGTTTGGGGTCAATTAGAAATGCCCTTGTTTTTCAAAGAAAAGCACTTAAAATATCAAATTGATCAGAAATACAGTGTAGACATTTAATGTAGTAAATGACTATTGTAGCTGGAAACACCTGATTTTTAATGGAATATCTACATAGCCGTACAGAGGCAAGTTTATCATTTTAAAAGGCTAATTGATCATTAGAAAACCCTTTTGCAATTATCTTAGCACAGCTGAAAACTGTTGTGCTGATTTAAAGAAGCAATACAACTTATTTTAGACTAGTTGAGTAGCTGTAACATCAGCATTTGTGGGTTTGATTACAGGCTCAAAGTGGCCAGAAACAAAGCACTTTCTTCTGAAACTCGTCAGTCTATTCATGTTCTGAGAAATGAAGGCTATTCCATGCGAGAAATTGCCAAGAAACTGAAGATCTCGTACATTGCTGTGTACTACTCCACATAACAGTGCAAACTGGCTCTAACCAGAATGGAAAGAGGAGTGGGAGGCCCCGGAGGACAAGTATATTAGTGTCTAGTTTGAGAGACTCCTCAAGTCCTCAACTGGCAGCTTCATTAAATAGTACCCGCAAAACACTAGTCTCAACGTCAACATTGAAGAGGCGACCCCGGTATGCTCGCCTTCTAGGCAGAAGCATGTGACATAACATTTTATTTGATCGGGTTTCTAATATAGGCCTACAGTATTGTACTAATTTGTCTCAAGCATGCCTGTGCTTCAGAATCCAAAAATTGTGCATCTTGATTTGTTAACTTCTTTCGGATCACCTCGACAACATCCGGTGAAATTGCAGAGCGCCAAATTCAAATTAAATTACTATAAAGATTTAACTTTCATAAAATCACAAGTGCAATACATCAAAATAAAGCTTAACTTGTTGTTAATCCAGCCGCCGTGTCAGCTTTCAAAATGGCTTTATGGCGAAAGCAAACCATGCGATTATCTGAGGACAGCACCCCGCATACCAACACATGAAAAACAATTTTTCAACCAGGCAGGTGCGACACGAAAGTCAGAAATAGCGATTATTTAAAGAAATGCCTTACCTTTGAATATCTTCTTCTGTTGGCACTCAAAGGTCCCAGAAACATCACAAATGGTCCTTTTTGTTCGATAAATTCCTTATTTATATCCCCAAAATGTCAATTTATTTGGTGTGTTTGATTCAGAAATGCACCGGTTCCAACTCGCCCAACATGACTACAAAGTATATAATAAGTTACCTGTAAACTTGGTTCAAACAATGTTCCTAATCCAACCTTAGATATCCTAAAATGTAAATAATCTATCAAATTTATGACGGAATATACTGTGTTCAATAGCGGATAAAAACAACATGGCGCAAGCTCCTGGTCACGCGCACCAAACAGAGTCCACTTGGCTTGACACTCACAATGAACAGCCCTACTTCTTCATTTCTCAAAAGAAAAACATCAACCAATTTCTAAAGACTGTTGACATCTAGTGGAAGCCATAGGAACTGCAACCAGGTTCCTCATAAATATAGTTTCCCATAGAAAACAAATTGAAAACACTGACCTCAATGTTTTTCCCCTGGATGGTTTGTACTCGGGGTTTCGCCTGCCAAAAGTTATGTTATACTCACAGACAATTTTAACAGTTTTAGAAACTTTAGAGTGTTTTCTATCAATTATATGCATATCCTAGCTTCTGGGCCTGAGAAACAGGCAGTTTACTTTGGGCACGCTTTTCATCCGGATGGAAAAATACAGCCCCCTATCCCAATGAAGTTAACCAATGAGAGGTCATCAGCATTGGTGAGCAAAGGTGGGCTTGCATATCCAGAGATTAGTGACCAGAAAGCACTTGCTTAATTTCCTCTGGTTTTGCCTGACAAAAACCGAGTAGGCCTACGTTTATATTATACTACTGGGGCATCTTTGCCAGAACAATAATAGGCTACCTTGTGATTTTGTTGATTATTTTCATATTTCTGATGGGACTAGTTTGTGGCTACTGGCAATATGTGTAAAGATGGCTGTAACATTGCGCTGCCTTGAATATTATGGGATGAATACCGGGTCAAAGTTTGAGAATCCCTGAGCTAGCGAACAGTGCTGATTTGGTGTACAGCATTAGGATCGGGTGCAGCGCCAACGTCAAATTGTAGGGAGAGTTAATTTCTTATAAATATCCAGCTCCAAAACATTTTGGTAATCAAAAAATTAACTCTTCACTTTGCAAACATACCAGCAATGGGGCATCAGGCAACAATTACTAGCAGAGGCTTAGCTACTGGTCTTTTGGTATGTCGAAATTGATAATTCACTTATGAAGCTGACATTTTGAATTTTTTWAAATGTAATTATTACAATCAATGTGTTATAGACAAAGTAATGAAATGTTCTGTCTGGTACCCTCAAATAAAGATTGGTAGTTGAACTAGTCATGGCATGTATAAAACATTTTTTTTTTTACTTGACTCGAGACTCGGCCTGTTCTACTTGGAACTCGACTGGAGACTCGGACCTTGAGACTTGCTTGCGACTGGAATAATAGTGACTTAGTCCCACCTCTGGTAATTAGACATTTGATCAGTTTCATCAATTTATATTTCAAAGTGCTGTTTGATTGTCAGACTGTCCTCCGCAGCTGTATTAGTTGTAAATGGTGAGATTTTAATTAACCATATGTATTTGTATTTCAAATGTACATCTTCCCTGTGGGCATCCCAATATTCACTGGCAGCATGTTCAGAATGAATGCAGATGTCCTAGAAAATAAAATATATCCAGATTGGTCTTAATAGTAATATGCCATTTAGCAGACACTTTTTAATCTGAAGTGATTTAGTCATGCATTCATTTTTTACGTATTGGTGGCCATGGCAACCAGCTGGAATGATTTCCCTTTGCTCGGTGTGCCCCCACTTGGCCTGCATTTAGCATTCATATGTGATTAACCACAAGTTAGCTTTCTCTTCCCTATGAGACCTCGTAAGAAGTTCCAAAGACCCTTGTTCTGCTCCACTGTGTCCACGGTGACATATCGCCCTGGCCTGAAGAGTACCACAGTCCACCTCCAACTATCCAAGTACTTAGACAACCCTTAGGATGTAGTCTATAAAACCGTTAGGATGTATCCCATACAACCCATCACATATTCAGTCAGGTCCATAATTATTGGCACCCTTGATAAAAATGAATCAAAATGCTGTACAAAATAAATTATACAAATACTGGGCTATATTGTATGCTTAAAAAATGTGGGACATTATTAAGTCAGATGACATGAACTTTTTGACCATGCACACCAGTGGTGGGTTTGGTGTTGAAAAACAGTAGCATATGTGACTTAAGGAAACTAGGCGTATGTCGCACGTCACAGGAGAGGTATCAATGCGTTTTTTGGCAAATGCCTTCTGGAACGTGAACTTTCATGTSCCAAGTAGCATGCTTCTGTCTAACATTAGCTGCTCAGTATGTGTAGGTAAACCTTTCTAATGATGCCTTTTTGAAAGATATCACGAAGAACTGTAAGTGTTACAAATCTCCACTTTCTGGAGGACCGAGTTTTGAAATCAGTGGAATGCCCAGTGGAAGCAGAGTATGATATGTAAGGAGATGGAGAAAATTCTGACGTTTGATTGCAAATATGCGGAGGGAGAACACACAGAAGGCTGTTGTATAAAAACAATGGATTACATCTTCAAACTGGATTACATCTTCAAACTAAGGGCAACCATGGCATCCGTGACAGAGGGAGAAGCGTTCATCCATGTATACGGTGAAGAGTCTAGCTAGCGAGCGTTGGAAGTTAAAGCGTACTGTTAGCTAGCTAATGTTAGCTGGCTGGCTCGCTAACGTTACGTGTATGATCTGTGTAGTAATATTGTTCGTATCTCAGAAAGCCATTTGCATTACTAGTTATAGCCCAATGCTAGCTAACATTGAACCTAATTGGTTAGCTTCACCTACCTGCAGATTAATCCACGGTAGTAACATGAGTTGGGATAATGGGTAATTGTTTAGCTAGCTAGCGAAGACTCCACTACACAAGTAACCCTTTCACTGTACCGTTTACACCTTCTGTATCCTGTGCATGTGATAKATTTTGATTTTATTTGATATAGTGTGTGTTTACCAGAGACTAATGTGAAGAACATGACTTGCACCAAATTCAAATTAGGATATAATGTTAGGCCAACGAGACAGTGTCCAAGTTCTAAAATACTCRGGTAGAATGCCCTGCTTTTATTTCGTCACACTCACAGCTGTAAGCTCTTTTCTGTAATTAGTGCGCCACTAACTTCTAAATAATGATCTTGTTGGGAGTTTATTTTCCTCGAATGAATACAAATTAGCTTCTACATTTCTTGCTGTTTGGGGTTTTAGGTTTGGTTTCTGTATAATCACTTTGACATATGCTGATGTAWAAYGGTTTTATAAATAGATGTGATTTGAGCTAAAGTTAATGTTGTCAGCTATGATATGGTCKTTATTTGAKCTGGCTAGCCAGCTAACTTAATGAACCAAAACATTGTTTAGGAAGTTGCTTTTAGTTGCCTGGTTTGCTAGATTGACATATACAAAAATAATTTTTTAAATGGATTGGTTAATTGGTGTTAAAATACACCAGTTATACTACTTTGGACCACCAGGCTGCTGTTGCCATGCAGCCTGTTTTTGTGTTTATACTTTTTCATAACGACAACGAAAAGTTTGCTCTCGGGTGACGATAGAATGTTCATGATTTCACTGTGACAACTGTGTACAGACATGTCGTTAGATGTAGTATAAACCAACCTTTTAATCTTTGGTTGTTTAGTACACTACTGTACTCAATCTGTTTGCACATGTCCTCACCTGACTCCTTTTATTCTAGGAAGGTCTTTCCTATGAAACATGAAGTGCCATTATTTTATATTATGATTTTATTGTAAGAATATAATTGCATTTTCCCGAGCTAGTGTGCACATGTAGCCATTATTGTGTTCAGCTTAAAAAGTGATAATTTAAAACCGGTTATATTTATGATTGAGTTATTTGGCAACAATGATACAAACCTTAATGTCTTATGAAATCAAAACATATGGGCTACATGATTCCACTATATCGATGTAAAAAATGGATAAAAAGGCATACACTATTTGTCGCAGTGTAATTGCCTGTTTCGATTTAAAATGGCCAATTATCAGCTGGGCAGTCTAAACACCACCATTTATATATTTTTATTTCTTTAACCTTTAACTATTCAAGTCAGTTAAGAACAAATAATTATTTACAATGACTGCCAAACCTGGACGATGCTGGGCCAATTGTGCACCGCCCTATGGGACTCCCATTCATGGCCGGATGTGATACAGCCTGGATTCGAAGCAGGGACTGTAGTGACGCCTCTTGCACTGAGATGCAGTGCCTTAGACCGCTGCGCCACTCGGGAGCCCAAAATTTAAGCTTACACACACTTTTTGTTAATGGTCTTTTTTTTTTACTGAAGGCAACAAAAAGCAGCATAGTGACATCAGCATTGCGACTGTAGGCTACTTAGGCTTTCAAATAGGAATTTTCATATATTTTTTCGTTTAAAAGGGGGTTGGTTATTAAGTTCATGTAAAAAATAAAAAAATAAAAATTAAGAATAATAACACAGTAATACATGTAAAGCCAAAGCACATGTGAGGAATAAAAAATACTTATAATTATGTAAATAAAAGTAAAGCACAACGGAAAATAAAACTATTGCGCTCAAAGCCTCTACAGGATCGGCGGGACYGTTGAGCTAATGTAGGCTGTGATTAGCATGAGGTTGTAAGTAACAAGAAAATTTCCCAGGACATAGACATCTATGGGCAGAAAGATTAACAAGAATTTAAGCTAACTGCACTGTCCAATTTACAGTAGCTATTAGTGAAAGAATACCATTCTATTGTTTGAGGAGAGTCCACAGTTATGAACTTACATGTATTAATTAGGCATATTTGGGCAGTCTTGATACAACATTTTGAACAGAAATCAGTCTAAAACAATTGCACATTGCTGCCATCTGGTGGCCAAAATCTACATTGCGCCTGGGCTGGAATAATGCGTTATGGCCTTTCTCTTGCATTTCAAAGATGATGGTGCAAAAAAACGCATGTTTTTTTAAATWAAAAAAATATATTTTACCAGATCTAATGTGTTATTCTCCTACACTAATTTCACATTTCCACAAARGTAAGTGTTTCCTTTCAAATGGTATCAAGAATATGCATATTCTTGCTTCAGGTCCTGAGCTACAGACAGTTACATTTGGGTACGTCATTTTAGGTGAAAATTGAAACAAATGTTCTGCCCATTCGATTTAAGAAACATGGTGTTTCTTAATCGAAACCTTATAGCCTATGATAGTGGACTGAAACAATAGCCGTTATAGGCAACGYGCAGCTTAACTGTCCTGCAATACATTGCCCATCTTTTTATTTTTTGTTAGCTCTGAGTTGTTGCGTGTGTCCTGTTAAAAGTTGTCAAATGGGCTTGACTGACGACACTGTCACACAGTTCTCCCCAGATAGGATATCAGTGAAGTCAGGCACAGGCTTCAGTGTGGCATTGACCGTTTGCAGAACATTGACCTGCCATGACTGATCTAAATGCTTGTGGGCTCGATCGTCAATCAATACCCATCGTATGGCCAGGACCTGCTCCAAAACTCTTTGTTTGGTCCCCCAATGTGTTTTGCAATCCTGCAGAATAAAAATATAAAAAATATTTATTCCCTTGCATTTCATATAATTTGATTTATACAATAAATTAATCTAGGACCAACATTGTAATTGATTTAAATAGCCTAAAATTAATAGAATGAAATGTGCACACCATTCAATTAATAGGACTAATTGTATTTGATTTAAATAGCCAAACATTTWTGGAATGCAATAGGCATAATTCCATATACAGGACACACCTACTCATTCCAGGGTTTCTTTATTTTTACAATTTTCTACGTTGTCGAAGGCCCGGGTTGCGTGTTTTTTTCTGACTTGCAACACCTTCTGTGACTGCCAAATGTAGTTTGTGTCCAAAGCAGTTAAGCCATGGCCAACCCAACTGCCTCACCGCGGCCACAATGTTTGCCCTGTTGTCAGTTGTGCTACAGGACAATTTCTTCTCATCCAATGCCCATTCTGCCAACACGGACCGGAGAGCTTTACTCAGGTTGTCCACAGTATGTTTATCTGGCATATAGGTTGTCTCAAGACAATGGGGCATGAGACCAATCACTGGATATGTAGTGAACAGTCAGGCTCATGTATGGGGTCATGTTTACGCTAGACCAAATATCTGTTGAGAGAAATTGGGTATGTCTCGAGTTCTTGGGGAATTTCTCCCCTCACTTTCTTATACATATTGGGAACAGCCTTTCGTGAAAAGAATGCTCTCGATGGTAACTCATACCGATTGTCCATTTTGCTGCATTAATTCTTTAAATGATTGCTTTAACTGCATGAAAAGGAACCTACTTTTTAAAAAAAAAGGGAGGGCAAAAATATTACATCTTATTTTGCTACARAAGACTGAATCGAACTGGTCGTTCACATGTGCAGAAAGTACCTCATACGTGCGGTAAAATATGATGATGATCTTTGTTATTGGTTATTTTACTTTCACTGGTACTGGGGCCCTTGTTAAGGTCAACAACATCATGAACTTTAACACGTATCAGGACATTTTAGGCAAAAACTTGGTTGCCTCTGCCAGGAGGATGACACTTGTGGACTTGAACCCTATTGAAAACCTGTGCTTTGAATTGAAGAGGGAAGTCCATAAGAGCAGACAAAGGATATCAAGGATCTGGAAAGATTCTGTATGGAGGAATGGTCTAAGATCCCTCCCAATGTGTTCTCCAATCTCATTAAACATTTTAGAAGGGAAGGGTGCTAGAGGATTAAATCATGGTGACAATTTTGCCCCATCTTTTTTAGATTTATTACTACTTGTTAAACCAAATATCTTTGTCTGAGCATTTATGTAATCATAAAATGTCCCAAGTCTTTTTTATTTTTTTCTCAAGGTTGCCAATAATTATGGACCTGACTGTAATTATTATGATGAATATTATTGTATTATAACCCTTAGATTAGTGGTATACTCCATTCAACCTCAAAATGTGGTGTCCTACTCCATACAATGCTTAGATTACAGCAAAGCCCTGAGTACAACCTTTAGTGACGTACTGCTCCTTGCAACCCTTATTATGCATGAAACACATTGAGAATCTCACTGCAGATAGGTACTTATCACAGTGGGAGGCTTTCCTTCTCTTGCTTGAACAAAAGCTCTACCTGCTGCATGATGAACCTGCCGTTTCTACTTGTAGAATCGTAATGCTAGTCAGTAGCCAACTTTACTTTGAGCCACTCAATCCTACCAGTTTGTCTGAGCTATTGGATTACTTACAGTGAAGCCTTGTTTTTAACTAGACCTGACGTCTCTGTTTTGCATGGAGACGACATGTCATGCTTGTGCCATGCCTCATGACTGGTGCCATGTATTCTCAAAATCTTCAAGCTATTGTGATTTGTCTGCGGTTGTGAGGCTGGTTGGACGTGCTGTCAAATTCTCTAAAAATGACGGAGGCGGCTTATGGTAGAGAAACATAACAATTCTCTGGCAACAGCTCTGTTGGACATTCCTGCAGTCACCATGCCAACTGCACGCTCCTTCATCTTGAGACATCTGTGGCATTGTATTGTTGACAAAACTGTACATTTTAGAGTAGCCTTTTATTTTCCCCAGCACAGGGTACACCTGGATGGATTATCTTGGCAACAGAGAAAAGCTCACTAAAAGGGATGTAAACGAATTTGTGCGTATGGAACATTTCTTGGATCTTTTATTTCAGTGCATGAAAAATGGCACCAACACTACATGTTGCGTTTATATTTTTGTTCAGTATAGAAGCTCCAAAAAGGTTGTGCATGCATTGGCCGGGAATCGAAGCCGGGCCTGGCAGCGTGAGAATTCTACCACTGAACCACCAATGCTTAACTGTGAAGAAAAGGGTCCCTCTGTTTCTGAAGGAGAGAAGAATGCCACGGCACAGCAGGGTTGGAAAGGGGGGGGGGGATTAGAGAAAAGCGCCGGTGTTAAATTTGTTGGAATGAACAAATAGACCTGCAGAGAAGCTAGAAGATGTTTGTCTGTGCTCAGATAAACGTTGGGAACTGAGGAAGATCTGTCACGATAAATGTTTGCTCATTCATTTACATGGAGCCAGTTCGGACACACACAGTTCATTTGGAAAGTATTCAGACCCCTTCCCTTTCTCCACATTTTGTTACATTAGCCTTTAAGTATTTTTCAAATCTACACACACTACCCCATAATGACAAAGCGCAAACAGATTTAGCCAAATGCATTTAAACTCCGTTTTTCACCATTGACATTTAATCCTAGTAACAATTCCCTGTCTTAGGTCAGTTAGGATCACCACTTTATTTTAAGAATGTGAAATGTCAGAATAATAGTAGAGAGAATGATTTATTTCAGCTTTTATTTCTTTCATCTCATTCCCAGTGGGTCAGAAGTTTACATACACTCAATTAATATTTGGTAGCATTGCCTTTAAATTGTTTAACCTGGGTCAAATGTGTTGGGTAGCCTTCCACAAGCTTCCCACAATAAGTTGGGTGAATTTTGACCCATTCCTCCTGACAGAGCTGGTGTAACTGAGTCAGGTTTCTAGGCCTCCTTGCTCGCACACGCTTTTTCAGTTCTGCCCACATTTTCTATAGGATTGAGGTCAGGGCTTTGTGATGGCCACTCCAATACCTTGACCTTGTTGTCCTTAAGCCATTTTGCCACAACTTTGGAAGTATGCTTGGGGTCATTGTCCATTTGAAAGACGCATTTGGGACCAGGCTTTAACTTCTTGACTGATGTCGCTTCAATATATCCACATAATTTTCCTCCCTCATGATGCCATCTAGTTTGTGAAGTGCACCAGTCCCTGCTGCAGAAAAGCACCCCCACAACATGCTGCCTCCCCCGTGCTTCACGGTTGGGATGGTGTTCTTTGGCTTGCAAGCCTCCCCCTTTTTCCTTCAAACATAGCAATGGTCATTATGGCCTAACAGTTCTATTTTTGTTTCATCAGACCAGAAGACATTTCTACAAAAAGTACGATATTTGTCCCCATGTGCAATTGCAAACCGTAGTCTGGCTTTTTTATTGCGGTTTTGGAGCAGTGGCTTCTTCCTTGCTGAGCGGCCTTTCAGGTTATGTCGATATAGGATTCGTTTTACTGTGGATATAGATACTTTTGTACCCGTTTCCTCCAGTATCTTCACAAGGTCTTTTGCTGGTGTTGATTTGCACTTTTTGCACCAAATTACGTTCATCTCTAGGAGACAGAACGCGTCTCCTTCCTGAGCGGTATGACGGCTGTGTGGTCCCATGGTGTTTATACTTGCGTACTATTGTTTGTACATATGAACGTGGTACCTTCAGGCGTTTGGAAATTGCTCTCAAGGATGATCCAGACTTGTGGAGGTCTACAATTTTTTTTCTGAGGTCTTGGCTGATTTCTTTTGATTTTCCCATGATGTCAAGCAAAGAGGCACCGAGTTTGAAGGTAGGCCTTGAAATACATCTACAGGTACACCGCTAATTGACATCATTTATCAGAAGCTTCTAAAGCCATGACATAATTTTTTGGATTTTTCCAAGCTGTTTAAAGGCACAGTCAACATAGTGTATGTAAACTTCTGACCCACTGGAATTGTGATACAGTGGAATAATATGTCTGTAAACAATTGTTGGAAAAATTACTTGTGTTATGCATAAAGTAGATGTCCTAACCGACTTGCCAAAACTATAGTTTGTTAACAAGAAATTTGTGGAGTGGTTGAAAAACGAGTTTTAATAACTCCAACCTAAGTGTATGTAAACTTCCTACTTCAACTATATATGTGTGTGTATATATGTCTCTTATTTAAATAAGTGTTCAGACCCTTTGCTATGAGACCTGAAATTGAGCTCCGGTGCATTCTGTTTCCATTGATCATCCTTGAGATGATTCTACAACTTGATTGGAGTCCACCTGTGGTAAATTCAATTGATTGGACATGATTTCGAAAGGCATACACTTGTCTATATAAGGTCCCACAGTTGACAGTGCATGTCAGAGCAAAAACCAAGCCATGAGGTTGAAGGAATTATCCGTAGAGCTCTGAGACAGGATTGTGTCGAAGGCATAGATCTGGGGAAGGGTACCAAAATATTTCTGCAGCATTGAAGGTACCCAAGAACACAGTGGCCTCCATCATTCTTAAATGGGAGAAGTTTGGAACCACCAAGACACCTCCTAGAGCGTTCCGTCCGGCCAAACTGGGCAATCGGGGGAAAAGGGCCTTGATCTGGGAGGTGACCACGAAACCGATGGTCACTGACAGAGCTCCAGAGTTCCTCTGTGGAGATGGGAGAACCTTCCAGAAGGACAACCATCTCTGCAGCACTCCAGATATCAGGCCTTCATGGTAGTGGCCAGATGGAAGCCACTCTTTAGTAAAAGGCACATGACAGCCCACTTGGAGTTTGTCAAAAGGCACCTAAAGGACTCTGACCATGAGAAACACGATTCTCTGCTCTGATGAAACCAAGATTGAACTCTTTGTCCTGAATGCCAAGCATCACGTCTGGAGGAAACCTCACACCATCTCTACGGTGAAGCTTGGTGGTGGCAGCATCATCCTGTGAGGTTTGTTATTCAGTGGCAGGGACAGGGAGACTAGTCAGGATCAAGGGAAAGATGAACGGAGCAAAGTACAGAGATTCTTGATGAAAACCTGCTCCAGAGCTCTCAGGACCTCAGACTGGGGCGAAGGTTCACTGTCCAACAGGACAATGACCCTAAGCACAGACAAGACAACGTAGGAGTGGCTTCTGGACAAGTCTCTGAATGTCCATGAGTGGCCCAGCTCAGCCAGAGCCCAGCCAGAACCCAATCAAACATCTCTGGAGAAACCTGAAAATAGCTGTGAAGCAACGCACTCCATCCAACCTGACAGAGCTTTAGAGGTGACAGAGGATGACAGAGGATCTGCAGAGAAGAATGGGAGAAACTCTCCAAATACAGGTGTGCCAAGCTTGTAGCGTCATACCCAAGAAGACTTGAGGCTGTAATCGCTGTCAAAGGTGCTTCAACAAAGTACTGATTGCAGGGTCTGAAAATTAATTATTTTTATATAAATGTGCAAACATTTCTAAACCTAGTTTTGCTTTGTCATTATGGGGTGTTGTCTGTAGGTTGATGGGGGGAAAATAACTATTTCATCAATTTTAGAATAAGGCTGTAATGTAGCAAAATGTGGAAAAAGTCAAGTGATCTGAATACTTTCTGAATGCACTGTAGATAAACTCCAGATTTCCCATAGTTCCTGCTGGCCTAGATGTGCTGTAGATCTGAAAGCTTGTGCATTGTGTCCTCTAGAGTCTAGAGCAGTTAACTTGCTAAGCTGCTGTATTGCCCAGATCTGTCGTGCAGTCCGACACCTATGTCTCATTTATGTGGGTCTACTGTTTTCTGTTATACCCGACCATGCCTCAAAGTCCTCTACAGTGTTTGATCTTCCTCTGTATTGTTTCTGTTTCCCTCTGTGGCTTTTTAGTATCTGCTGTTACATATTTTGGAGTATGTGTTCCCATAACTTTGTCTTGTGTTCTTCCATTCTTACCTGTTTTCTCTCTCCTGGACAGTGCTGACCGGTCACAGGTGACCCTTGACCTTGATGGGATAGTTCAGGTGCTGGACCGCCACCTGCATGACTCCTCCACCGGCATGATGACCCGCATCGCCGTGCTCAAGTGGCTGTACCACCTCTACATCAAGACACCTCGCAAAGTGGGTCGTATTACCAATGCTGCTCCTTTCTTTGGAGTGTTTTACAGTGTCTATCAGCACACTGATCTGTGTGTGTCTATTTGTGTGCCTTTGTGACGTGTAGATGTTCCGGCACACAGACAGTCTGTTCCCCATGCTGCTGAAGACACTCTCAGATGAGTCTGATGAGGTGAGTACTACATGCACCCCCAGTTCAGTATCTCACTAATGTTAAAGGTATACTTAATCCAAGCAGTCTATGGACAAGGTTGAACAGCAATCCATGCTTTTGGTTTTGTTTACTTGGCCACTGTTTCAACTGCTTACTTTTGAGCATTTGTGGCAAATCCAATTGGCCAGGTAAACAACCAAAGCATTGATTGCTGACTTGCCTTGTCCATAGACTGGTTTCCTTACGCTGTAAGCAATTTGTAATTTGGCTGAACTATCTTTTTAATACAAGTTTTTACAAAAGTAACCAACCTCAACCCATCTATTACCCAGGTCATTCTTAAGGACCTGGAGGTTCTAGCTGAGATTGCGTCATCCCCAGCAGGACAGACCGATTCCTCAGGCTCATGTGATAATTCTGACAACAAACTGGCGCTTCAGGTTCCTGATGGGGCCAAGGCAGGCCCACAGACAGTTGTGGGTGAGTAGAAAATGTCTCCGGAACAGTAGTATAATGCATAAAAGTAAATGATGCATTAAGCATTAATTCTCACCCACCTAATGTCCTGTAACCCTGGTTCCAAAATAGGCGACTCGTCGCCCTCCACCCCCAGCATGAACTCTTACTTCTACAAGTTCATGATCAACCTGCTGAAGCGCTTCTGCCTGGAGAGAAAGCTGCTGGAGAACAGAGGAGCCTTCATTATCAGGTAGTGACATATGTGCATCAACGAGCTGCGACATTGGGTTAGACTCACAGGTTCCTGTGTTTTTTTTGTTGTTGCTGAAACTCCAAGTTTCTCAAGAGACCATGGATTTGTTTATTTTTCAACCTACTCCACCCCTCTGGGATTGTTTGTAGTTTCAGTTACCCATCACCTCACTCTCCTTGCACTCATCCCCCCCAGGCAGCTGTGTCTGCTTCTGCACGCAGAGAACATATTCCACTCCATGGCAGACATCCTGTTGAAGGAAGAGGACCTGAAGTTTGCATCCACCATGGTGCAGACGCTAAACACCATCCTGCTCACCTCCGCAGAGCTCTTTCAGCTGCGCAACCAGCTCAAGGACCTGCGCACACAGGTAATGCCTGAGAAATGGGATTCCTCTGTATGGCTGACCACCAATTCCATTTGAATTCAGGAAATTTCCAATTTAAAAAATGAAAGAATTTTGAAAAATGAACTGAACATGAATTTTAATTAACTTCTTGAACGGGCAGAATTGTAATGGAATTGAACCCAACCCTGTTGACCCAATGAGGTACAGTTTTCCCTGCTGTGTGTATCCTCATGTTAACTGTGTTTGGCGCACCCTGCAGGAGAGCTGTGCCCTGTTCTGCTGCCTGTATCGTTCCTGGTGTCACAACCCTGTGGCCACTGTGTCTCTCTGCTTCCTGACCCAGAACTACCGCCATGCCTATGACCTCATACAGAAGTTGTATCCTTTCTGGTTGTCTTTGATAAACATTTTGCATATCAGCATTGTTGCACCTCGTAGTGTATGCCTATTGGTATATTATGGCATACCATATTTCCTTAATGTTAGCCATTTAGCGGTGATTTGGAGGTGACTGTCGACTTCCTCATGGAAGTTGACAAGCTGGTACAGTTGATCGAGAGCCCCATCTTTACCTGTGAGTCCCACAGCTCAATATTGGATCAGAACACACACAGTGGATCCCAAACCACCCACTCACCCCTACCAACTCAAACGGATGGCCGTCCGTTTTCATGTGTTTCTGATGGAACTTTTGAGGGCGACTTAGAGTTGCAAGGGGGATCAACCCTTCATCTTTGGGACACACTCGTGACTTGAATGATGCAATTCATGTTCCACATTTCAATAATAAAACAAGCATGAAGTTCAAATTAACAAATTCCCTCTGTCATTTTACAAGATAAACCTCAGTAACAGTTAAAACACAAAATTATTTGTTACGTGTCAAGCCTCAGACGTAACACGCCTCTCCAAACATATCGCTGTGTGTATCGGTAAAGCACTTCGCCCTGCAGCCTTGTTGGCTTGGCCGAGTGGCTATCGGATAGCCCCTACACCCTCAATTTTGTAATTAGCCCCTACACCCTCAATTTTCACTCCCTCAGCTTTGGGACACTGGTGCATATGGCAGATGTGCGCATGGAGGGGGAAGGGGAAGGTACTGATTTGGGATTCAGCCACACATTGCACCGCACTACAAACATACACACTAGCCAACCAACCGGTCTCTCAACTGTTTGTTTTTATAGACTTGCGTCTCCAACTGCTGGATGTGGAGAACAACCCATACCTGATCAAGGCCCTGTACGGCCTGCTGATGCTGCTGCCCCAGAGCCAGGCCTTCCAGCTGCTCTCCCACCGCCTGCGCTGTGTGCCTAACCCAGAGCTTATGAGGACAGTGTGAGTAGAACTAAACACTGTGTTATTGTGGTGTGCCCACAGTGTGCAGAATTCTATTCCCATGGCCATTACAATATTCATCCTAACACTTCTCATCGGATGTGCCCCATGCATTGTTATAATTTATCTGGAAGCATGTTTTTATGTTGCAGGGATGAGTCAAAGTACATTGAGTCTAAGCCTGTTGGCGCCAAGCATCTGGCCTACACCCACATGGACTACAATGACCTGCTGCAGCACTTTGACCGGGTCCAGAGCAAACACCTYGAGGTGCGCCACCAGCGCTCAGGCCGTGCTGACCACCCAGACCGGAAGCTGGTGCTGTGACGCATTGGGACCATCTTTGACCCCTGAGGCAGGGCACTGCGTCAAGCCTTCACCCACGCATGCCCACACACGGCGACGCAAAACATCCCAACCGGTAACTTAAAGGAACCAAACTGAATGAAGACTGCTCATCTCTTGTTTAGGGCCACCCTTGTGCTAATAAATTGTTTAGCCATTGAACGTTCTGTAGGAATAAAGGACATCAATTCAGATTTTTCTTTTTTAAACAGTATTTTTTTTTGTTCAGGTGCTGGAAGTGTTGAGTTGCACACACACACACACACAGCCCATACATTTGTATTTAACCCTGCTTTCTCCAGACGCATGGACAATTTGTTTAGCCCCACCCAATCCTATTGTAAGAAGTGACACTACCTTATTTTGACTGGAGGACAATCAAAGCTTGAAATTAGGTCAGGGGAAACCGCTTGCATGTTATGTTTAGTTTTTAAAATAATGAACACCATCTTTGTTCTCACTATTTAAACTGCTTGATGTTACTTGGCAGGCCCATATTCCACAGTTGTCCCAAAAGACCTGTACAATGGACATGTTCTTTCGACTCTTGTTCCACAAAGCTAAACAACTGGATACTACCGCACCTGAATTCAAGTCATGGTTGTTGAACAGTGTTAAATATCTCTCTCTTGGCCCCTGAACTCTCCTCCACCATTCCCTTCTCATTTCTCTCTTCTCCACAGCCAGTGTTTCCCCCTAACTGACTGCTCTGCACCCCTTTTCTCTTTTGAACTGTTGTCATTTACTTTATTTTCTTATTGCTACCATACCTGCTTCCTGGCCAGGCCTTCTGTAGAGAGACTGACCTTGTGTTATCAAGTGAAACGTATAAAATAAAGTGGACCATGTATAATAATAATGACTTCTTTCTTTTCATCAGCTCGTATAGTCTACTATGCATGCGTATGTAAACAGCAGGTGATGTCAGTCATGATTTTATGGATGGTGATTGATCTGTGGGTCCGGTGTTGGATTCACAAGAACAAATCATTTCCGATTTCATTTTTAAAGCTTATGAGATTTCATGCCACAAGTTGTTAGTACTTCATCTTGATCAAGGTAATCCTCACTCTCAGCAGATGTAGCTAGCGGAGTAATGTTTTGTCATACAGTAGCTACTGTAGCAGCTGGGCAGTAACAGTGGGCCAGGTGTGTGGGCTCATTTTAGACAAGGCTGGTGGTATGGTACTTGTCAGTTAGCATGAATATGCAGTGTTTCAGTTTTGTTTACAGCTGATTCGTTTCGGTGATGCTGATCAGACCCATTGTAAACACGAAAAGAGCGATCTAACTTATTAGTAGGGATGCACCGATATGCAATTCTTTGGTCCGATACAGATAGCAGATATTGTAGCGGCCTTTTAAGGGTTCTAGTAGAATTAAATAGTTGAGACGCACCAAAAAGTTATTTTGTTGGCATTTACATATGTCCCCATTACCAGTAAAACATAATCAAAAGAAATTTCACTTACTTGCTGTTTCGTTGATCATTTGTTAAGTCTCAACCAGGATTTCATCATACATGTCAAGCAGTGAAGTTTCAGCTCTGTCTGTTCGTGGCCTCTCTTCCTCCGTGCGCCCTGTAACTGTGACCGTTTCCATCTTGTCCAGCTGTGTCTAACATTTCACGTAAACCCTGTTTCTCGTCTACATTGAAGTAGCGGTCCTTGTCACTAGCATCGAGGCAACACAGTAAAGAGGCTCCGAATGCCGGGGGGGCTTTGGATGACTACTGGCTGTATGCGAACGAGTGATGAGCGTTTGGCGCAATGCTGGCTGGTCCCAAGGCTCAGCCAACCGTTCACATAACAGAATGCAACACGCGACTGAAGAGAAAAGACAATCAACTTGCTAGTTACAGCATCAGCACAGGCTCTGGAAAGACTGGAAAGGCAGTTTACTGGGGTGTCTCAAAGACTAATAACTAGTTTACCAGTTAATTTACAGCAGCGTGTCCCCTGAACGATAACGAAGAGGTAGGTGAGAAGCCTGACCACGGAGACCGGGTGAGGTGATGAAGTGTACTTAAACGGTAAAATATCAGAAGAGCTAACTTAACGTTATTTACCTAACCAATTCGCTATAGTATTGTAGCGACCCGCACAGACAGCGGTGTGTTATGTGGTAGGCTATTAGTGGGTTGTGTTGTACTTACCAGTGTTCACGGGGTCCGACATGCCAATCAACCTGCTATCTGGGGCAAGCGGATGGAGCCTGTTGTTGTTGTGGGCCGGACCTGTGTTGGGGACTTTTGCCATGTCACTGTGGAGGGGGTGCCCTGCTCTGCCCTGGTGGACACTGGGTCCACAGTAACCCTGATATGGCCAGATATTGTGCCAGGTTGGACTCAGTGTGAGCCRACAACTGTGCAGCTCCGCACAGTCACAGGTGAGCTGGCACCCATGAAAGGGAAGYGAATAATGACTCTGACAGTAGGGGCAGGTCTGTGCGTCATCCTGTGTGGTTGGCGGCTGTGCAGGACCCTTGTATACTGGGTTTGGACTTTCTTAGGAGCACAGGCTGCCAGTTAGACCTAAATGGGGGCACACTGAGCTTCCAGGGAGGGATGGCAGTCACCATGGCCCCCCCTAATGTCACATTCACTCAACCCAACAAACCCTTTACTCCAGCAGTTAAAGCAGCAGAGACTCATGGCTGCGCCCCCTCCCCCACAGCTGTGTGTGACTTTTCCCCAGCCCCCCTGTCACCTACGGCGGTGTGTTACATTCCCCCAGCTACCTCCATGACACAGCCCTCTGTGAGCCCGGGCCCAGCCCAGCTACCCCAGATGGGAGAGGAGAGGACACTGTCTGCAGTGAGGGAGATATGGGGGAGGAACTGTGTTGGTCTTGACCTCGAGCAGCAGGAACGGTTGTGGCAGTTGCTGTTTGAATTCAGAGACAGCTTTGCGCTGAGTGAGGAAGAGGTGGGTCAGACTCATCTGGTGCAGCATGAGATCGACACAGGTGATGCTCGACCCATCAAGATGKGTCCCCGCCGTARCCCGCTGGCACGCCAGGAGGCGGCAGACAAMGCTGTGTTGGAGATGCAGCGGGCAGACTTCATRGAGCCCTCAGACAGKCCCTGGGCGGCGCCAGTCGTCATGGTTCCGAAGAAGGGGGGCAAGCTGAGGTTCTGTGCGGACTACAGGCGGCTGAATGAGGTAACCAGGAAGGACTCATACCCCATACCACGTATCGATGAGTCGCTGGACCTGGTTAGGGGGTCCTCCTGGTTCTCCTCACTAGACCTCCGCAGTGGCTACTAGCAGGTGCCCCTCTCCCCAGAGGCCAGAGCCAAAACTGCATTCTCCACTAACAGAGGACACTGGCAGTTCAAGGTCCTGTGCTTTGGCCTGTGCAACGCTCCAGCTACTTTTGAGCGTTTGATGGACAGGGTGCTGGATGGCATCCCCCGACAGCAGTGTCTGGTATACCTCGATGACATCCTGGCACATGGCAGCTCCTTCCAGTCAGCCCTGGTGGCGCTACGGCGTGTGCTGGAGCGGGTTGCTGCCGCAGGTCTAAAGCTCCACCCCGAGAAGTGCCACTTCATGAGGAGAGAGGTGTCCTTCTTGGGCCACCGAGTGGGGAAGGAGGGGATCAGCACCATGGAGGGGCTGTCAGCTGAAGAGCTTCCTGGGCCTGGCCTCGTACTACAGGAGGTTTGTAGGGAGCTTCTCAAGCGTCGCTGCTCCCCTGAACCGACTGCTGCCGAAGGACAAGGCTTTCACTTGGACAGTGGAGTGTGAGGAGGCCTTCAACACCCTCAAACGTGCACTGATCGAGGCCCCCGTGCTCGCCCCCTGACCTCACCTTGCCCTTCATCCTGGACACAGACGCGAGCAATGTGGGCATGGGTGGGGTGCTGGCCCAGGTGGGGCCAGAGGGGGAGAGAGTGGTGGCGTACTACAGCAAAACATTTGACAAAAATGAGTGCCGCTACTGTCACCCGGCGGGAGCTCTTGGCTGTTGTGGCTTCCGTCAAACACTTCAAGTACTACCTGGGTGGCCTGCCCTTTACAGTAAGGACTGACCACTCTGCTCTCCAGTGGCTCATGTCTTTCAGAGAGCCAGAGGGTCAGTTGGCACGCTGGTTGGAGGAGCTTCAGCCGTATGACTTCACACCTTTGTGCCAACGGTGCTATCTCCTTCTCTTTATTGGGTTGTTGTCCAGGAATATACTGTTTGTTACTTTTTTGTCCCGTCGGCCCTGTACTGCTGACGGCTGCCGCCACTGTGAGCGGAGAGAGGGACGGGAGAGAGAGCTGTGTGCAGAGGGGGTCTGTGCTAGAGGTCGACCGATTAATCGGAATAGCCAATTAATTAGGGCAGATTTCAAGTTTTCATAACAATCGGAAATCGGTATTTTTGGGCGCCGATTTGCCGATGTTTTTATATATAAATATGTATATATATATATTTTTTACACCTTTATTTAATCTTTATTTAACTAGGCAAGTCAGTTAAGAACACATTCTTGTTTTCAATGACGGCCTAGGAACGTTCTGCCTCGACAGATTTTTTTACCTTGTCAGCTCGGGGGATGCAATCTTGCAACCTTACAGTTAACTAGTCCAATGCTCTAACACCTGATTACATTGCACTCCACGAGGAGCCTGGCTGTTACGCGAATGCAGTAAGCTAAGGTAAGTTGCTAGCTAGRATTAAACTTATCTTATAAAAAACAATCAATCAATGACTGTCATTGCGCCAATGTGTACTTAACCATAAACATCAATGCCTTTCTTAAAATCAATACACAAGTATATTTTTAAACCTGCATATTTAGCTAAAAGAAATCCAGGATAGCAGGCAATATTAACCAGGTGAAATTGTGTCATTTCTCTTGCGTTCATTGCACGCAGAGTCAGGGTATATGCAACAGTTTGGGCCGCCTGGCACTTTGCGAACTAATTTGCCAGAATTTTACGTAATTATGACATAACATTGAAGGTTGTGCAATGTAACAGGAATATTTAGACTCATGGATGCCACCCGTTAGATAAAATACGGAACGGAATAAACTTTTTGTTTTCGAGGTGATAGTTTCCGGATTAGTCAAAGGTATATGGTTTAGAGAGAAATAGTTGAAGCGTTATAATTCCTGTAATAACTTGCGGCTGAACTTGAAAAGGGGTTCCTTCGTTATTTTACCGTTCATGTCTTCCATAGAGAATGTCTTGATCTACTTCAAATAAGGTCTGTGTTTCGCGGAGGAGCAGACTGACAGGGGACCATGCAGACAAGCTCTGCTTTCTGCACTACAACCTAAAATTTCTTAACTGGGAATATTGAAGACCCATGAAAGCTGGTGGTTCGTTTTAACATATGTTCTCATGTTATTTGAGACTAAATTGATTTTATTTATGTATTATATTAAGTTAAAATAAGTGTTCATTGTTCATTCAGTATTGTTGCAATTGTCATTATTACAAAAATGTGTGTGTGTATGATATATATATAATAAATACATTTTTTTTTAAATCGGTATCGGCTTTTTTTGTCCTCCAATAATCGGTATCGGCGTTGAAAAATCATAATCGGTCAACCTCTAGTCTGTGCCACAGTGTGTCGGGTGAGCGGGCCTGTCTGCTGTGAGCTGCAGACTGTCGACGTGGCTGAATGGGGGCAGCAGCAGGGACGGGACACAGACCTACAGCCAGTGCTACAGTGGGTAGAGGTGCAGGTGAGGCCACCATGGGAAGAGGTGACAGCGCTCTCACTCGCGACCAAAGGGTTGTGGTCAAAGTTTGAGCGACTGCGGCTGGCTGATGGCGTGCTACAGCGGGCATGGAAGGAGTCAGCTACGGGAGAGGAGAGGAGAGGTGGCAGGTGGTGGTCCCAAAAGAATTGCGGGAGGCTGTGCTCCAGAGCACTCATGGGTGGATAGGGACTGGACACTTTGGGGTCACAAAAACACTGCGCCGCCTCCGTCAGGGCTTTTACTGGGGGCAGCACAAGAGGGATGTGGAATACTTTTGCCGCCGCTGTGACAACTGCACAGCGAGAAAGGGCCCCCCAGGCCGCTCTCATGCTCAGCTCCAACAGTTCCCAGTGGGGGCTCCCATGGAGGGGGTGGGAGTGGATGTAGTTGGGCCGTTCCCCACCACAGACAGTGGAAACCGCTGGGTGCTCACGGCCATGGACTATTTCACAAAATGGCCCGAGGCCTATGCTCTGCCTGACCAGGAGTCAGAGACCATTGTTGACACCCTGACAGCGGGGATGTTCAGCAGGTTTGGAGCTGCAGAGTCCATCCACAGCGACCAGGGCAGAAACTTTGAGTCCCGTGTGTTCGCCACCATGTGTGAGAGGCTGGGTATGCACAAGTCCCGCACTACTCCTCTCCATCCTCAGCCTTGTGGAGCGCTTCAACAAAGCGCATCGTCTCTGCCAAACACCAGCGTGACTGGGACAAGCACCTGCCTATGGTCCTCATGGCATGCCGTCCAAGACTCCACCTCCTGCAGGCCTACCCTCCTCATGCATGCTGGGGAGAGAGATCCGCACCCGTGCGGAGATGGCATTTGGTCGGCCCCTGGATAGCCCTCATGTTCCCCCAGGGCCGGAGTATGCCCGGAGACTCCAGGACCGCCTGGAGACAGCCCAAACCTTCGCCAGAGAGCAGCTGGTGAATGCAGGTGTGAGGCAGAAGAGGAACTATGACGTGCACACCCGGGGAAGGCACTTTGTGGCTGGGGAGCTGGTCTGGGTCTACAGCCACCTAAGGAAAAAAGGCAGATGCCCCAAGTTGGACAGTCACTGGGTGGGACTCTGCAGCGTCCTGTAGAGGGTAGGGGAGGTTGTTTACCGGGTGCAGCTTCCTCCCAGGGGGAGAAAGGTGGCACTGCACCGGGACAGGTTAGCCCCATACAGAGGGGCCTCTGCTCCCCAAACCCCAGGGACCCCCACAATTCCCCTCTCTGGCAATGACATTCTCCAGGCATCCACCCCCAGGTGCCGCAGACAAGGCTCCAGACAGCCCACTCCCCCTGTCTCCCTCCCTGTGTCACTGCGTGGTTCCACGGAGCAACGGACTGTATTCCCTGTTCCCACTTCCTTGTCCCCCATATCCCTTCCTTCATCCCCTGGGTCCCAGAGAGGCAGCCCCCTGCCACGGATGGAGCCCCGTGTTTCACATCTGGACACTCCGCGACCATCACGGCCACGCAGGCAAAGGAGACCTCCGGGTCGCATCAGAGACTTTGTTTGTTCCCTCAGGGACAAGGGACTTTGTGGTGGGGGGGCTGTGTAGCGACCCGCACAGACAGCGGTGTGTTATGTGGTAGGCTATTAGTGGGTTGTGTTGTACTTACCAGTGTTCGCGTGGTCCGACATGCCAATCAACCTGCTATCTGCCAATCACGGGGATGCCTGGAATGTTCTGATGCCGGGCATCCTGGTGGTTGGCGAAGTGGAGGGGGGTTGGGCAGGGGGATGGAGCATTGGAAGTTAAGACCAGGTTTAGCCATTGTTCTCTCTCTTACGTCTGGGCTTCACAAGAGAAGGTCACGGTTGGCTTGTGGGGTATCTTTCGTTTATTTGGCGTGGGCTACGGCCAAACAGTAAGTAACCTGTGTAAAGTTGGGTTAATAAACCGTCAATTCGTAAACTCAACCCTCTGTCTGGACAATTGTTCCTTTATGATCTTGTCAGGTCATTACAGTATTAACTGGTAACGTTATTTGACTCCTTGCCGTTCCTTAAGTTATAACTCGTTAGTTGCTTACTGGACCCTGGCAATCTGTGTGAATTGTTAACTAACAACTATTTGTGAACTCATGTTTCCCCTCCACAGTATGTGGTTAATTTTCAGAATGAGAGAATTAGGTGAAAATGAGGCGTTGCTTGTTAAACCGTTAAGTGTAGCTGGAGCTGGGCCTGGCTTAAACTAGATTCCACTATAGAGGTGAAAGGAACACCACACTTTCCCTCTCTCACTTTTTGTTAATACAGTGGATAAAAAGGGGTATGCCAGGTATACTCTCAGCCTGAAAGAGTTCAATTATGCCAACAAAAGGTATCATGCTCTGCTGGCGCATTGTAGAACAGATGTCCACAGGAATAATGTGCAGTGTAGCCCAAAGATATTGCTTTTGTTGTGTTGAACTTGACAGTAACACGTTTGTGTGTGAGGGGGGATTATGACATTTTTTACTCACTAAATTATTTTTGCACACATTCTTGTGCACTTGATCAATGTCTGCTATAGTGGCCACTATAATAGAGCAAAAATAAAATGCCTGTTTCATTCTATTTCTACTTGTTTTTTCCCCCCCCAAGTGCATTATTTAGGTGTGTGTGTGGTCACAGGCATTCCATTATAAAGGCTGTCATGGCTAACTGCAATATTAGTGTGTTTTTTTCTCAAGACTTGAGTGTCATTTGCAGTAAAGTCTAGGCAACAAATAACATTGGATTGCGTTATTTTGTTTAGCTGTGAGTTAGGTTCACATTAACCACTTTATTTTACACACAGAGACTGATAATGTAGATCATATTCTTTTGTTGTTTAATTAGTTAACCTGCATTTCCCCCTAGCAGGGATTTTCTGCATGTTTCAGTGTAAAAAAAAAAGTAACCTTTTTTGAATAATCCGGAACCTGTAATAGTATTTTTTTAGCAATCCGGGATTGGGTCGATCTGGCTTTTTTATTTTTTTTATCAGAAAATAATCGAATAGGATTACTCTGATCCTGATAGCTCAATCTCAAGGTCATAGAATCTGGATTTTCAGGGTTTTGAACACCTTGCCATCTACTGGACAGGTTATGGTACTACTTCTCCACTCATGATAACCGAGAGGAGTAGACTATACTGAAAATATAAACATGCAACAATTTCAATGATTTTACTGAGTTACTGTTCATCTAAGACAATCAGTCAATTTAAATTAATTCATTAGGCCCTAATATATGGATTTCACATGGGTGAGCCTGTAAGTTCATAGGCCCACCAACTTGTGCTCCAGGCCCAGCCAACCAGTATGAGGTTTTCCCCCAAAAAGTGCTTTATTAAAGACAGAAATGCCCCACAGTTTCATCAGCTGCCCAGGTGGCTGTTCTCAGACAATCCCGCAGGTGAAGAAGCCAGATGTGGAGGTCATGGACTGAGCGTGGTTACACGTGGTTGTGAGGCCAGTTGGACTGCCAAATTCTCTAAAAGGACGGAGGTGGCTTATGGTAGAGAAATAAATGAACATTAAATTCTCTGGCAACAGCTCTGGTGGACATTCCTGCAGTCAGCATGCCAATTGCACACTCCCCCAACGTGAGACATCTGTGGCATTGTGTTGTGACAACTGCACATGTTAGTGGCCTTGTTTTGAGTGTGCAATTGCCATGCTGACTGCAGGAATGTCCACAAGAGCTGTCGCCAGAGAATTTAATATTAATTTCTCTACCATAAGCCTCCTCCGTTTATAGAGAATTTGGCAGTTCGTCCAACCGGCCTCAAACGCAGACCATGTGTGGGCGAGCGGTTTGCGTATGTCATTGTTAAATAAATAAAATAAAAACAGTAATAGTGGCGGTGGGGTTATGGTATGGGCAGGCATAAGCTACGGACAACAAACACAATTGCATTTTATCAATGGCAATTTGAATGCACAGAAATACTGTGACGAGATCCTGACGCCCATTGTTGTGCCATTCATCCGCCGCCATCACCTCATGTTTCAACATGATAATGCACGTCGCCCCATATCGCAAGGATCTGTACACAATTCTTGGATGTTGAAAATGTCCCAGTTCGTCCATGGCCTGTATACTCACCACACCAGATACTGACTGGTTCTGATCCATGCCCCAACCTTTTTTAAAGATATCTGTATTCCCATTCATGTGAAATCCATAGATTAGAGTCTAATTATTTTCTCAATTGACGAATTTCCTTATATGAACCAACTCAAACCTGAAATTGTTGCATGTTGCGTTTTATTTATAAATCCACCCTTCTAGTGGGATCAAGATTATCAGGATTTTCAGATTTGGAACTATCGTAATCACTACCTTTTTGAGTTTTGAAAACACAAAAACATTTAATCCTGATTTTAAAAGTCACATTGGATTACCAAATCTGAATGCCGAAGGATTTGAATCTTATTTTTTTATACCAAATTCTAAGATTTATTCCAATTCGATTGTCGAAATCCGTTCAGAAAAGTTTTTGTAAAACTTGGCCCTGGGCACAGTTTTTCAAAAGTTCTGATCAGATTAAATCTCAATTGGGTCTTTCAAAACAGATGTTTTATTCTGATCCTCTGGATAGGGATTCGGTAATCTAATCTCACCTTTAAATATCCACTCCAGCTATTTTTAAAAACGTTTCCCTGTTGAAAACATTCCACATATAAATACAGTAATGTACACACAATTCATGGTAACAAAATGTTTTGAGCAAAATAGTGTATTTTTAGACTGTAAACTTCAAGTAGTAGGCCATTCAAGGAGTTGGTCTGATGGTGCCCTCTGCGTCCTCCTTTGCGTGCGTGAACAATAGACGGGTTGGTTTAGCAACAAAACCAACGCGTGCGCAACTATGGGACAAAACGGAAGGGGTTGACATGTAAATTATATTTAATCTCAATGTTTATTAAAAACAAATTCATTTGCACAATGAGCACTTCTCTCAAATACATTGTTAGTAGTTTATCTAGAGAATGACATATTAGCATTGACATGAAATCAAAACACCTCAAAACAAGATGCATGGACCCAAGAAGATAAAACTGAAACGAGCCACCTACGATTCCCCACATGGCAGCTTCTTGTCATTGTTGCTAGCTATCTGACCATTTTGAATCATAACAAAGCATAGCTTCCAGCCCCATCAAAGCATGCTCATCTTTTTCGGGATGTCAGCCATCCCGTCTATAGAGGAATAGAGAACAAAAGAGGAAAGGCCCACCCCTCATGTCATGAGGATACCTGGACTACCTATTGAGATGTGCCTTAAGTAAATCGGGTGAAAAGGTGACTGGGGTGTGACTTTAAGATGCTCTCCTATTGACTTTAAAACCCAGAAAAATAGACTTGGGATTTCAAGGGTTGATGTGCTCATTGTTGATTCCCAATGCAAACATCTGAATAGACAAGCAGACTCGTTTGAGCTGTGGTAAATATGAATAATTAAAGTTCCCAACAACTCCACTAGATGGCGGTGAATACTCATCTCGTCCCTTAAAAACGTCTGCATTGGACCTTTGCTCTTAACATCAATTTCTGGGTTACAATTACGTACCGTACTGTGATTGTTTTAAATTAAAATGGTCAAACAACTTCTGAGTGGGGAATGTTATTGGCAGAGGTTTGGCACGCTTAATTTTAACTCAATCCCACCAAAACAGGCAGAAATTTCATGCAGCATTTTCAAACAGCTCTTGCACTAAAAGGGCATTATCATTTTCAAAATTTCACAGTATTATTCCAACTTCATAAAACACAGGAAAGTCAAGTTTCACTGCACTTGGCCTTTTAAGTAAATCATGAGAAATTAAGTGAAAAGGAGGCGAGTAAGACTTTAAAATCAGGATTAAATGTCTTTTTGCATTTTTCAAAGGGTGATTTAGGATAGTTTTGATGCTGTTTTTTATGAAAATATGGATAATCTTGAGCAGGCAGAAGGGTGGATTTACAAAGGTGGAAGGCACTACAAGCAAGGCATTTCAAATGTTCTTATGTCTGAAAACCAAAGGTTCATTATGTTAAATTGATTGCATGTGGTCAGTTTATATTGAGAAATGTCAAATGTGTGTACTTAGTGATATAAAGGTAATTTATCCTTGTACCTTTTATGCAGTTGACTCATTTCTGTTTCCCTATGACAGTGTAGAAGTAGTACCATAACCTGTCCAGTCGTAGATGGCAAGGTGTAGGCCTGTTCAAAGCCCTGAAAATCCAGATCATGTGACCATATCTATCTAGTACCAGTCCAGAGTTTGGACAAACTTACTCATTTTAGGGTTTTTCTTTATTTTTACTATTTTATACATTGTAGAATAGTGAAGACATCAAAACTATGAAATAACACATATGGAATCATGTAGTAACCAAAAAAAAGTGTTAAACAAATTAAGTTTTATATTTGAGATTCTTCAAAGTAGCAACTTGATGACAGCTTTGCACTCTTGGCATTCTCTTGAATGAGTAGGTGTCCAAACTTGGCTGGTACTGTAAGTGGACACGTATCATTTCAGTAACTTTGAAAAAAAAAGCTACTTTATATCGGAGTTATGCCTGTTCACACACGTATCTGCCCACTCATTAGCTAGAATGGTCTCACTTGAGCTAGCCTCCTCGCATGCCTTCCATCTTTGAGGACATGCATTTCCATTGTTAATGGTCAGTTGACCATCTTGTCAATAAAAAAAGTATATTTAATATACTTATAGGGCTTGTTAGGGACCATCAGTAAAATTACACAATCTACACGGGGTAATGAAATGTCCATAGCTCCAAATTTCAATGACTTAACCTCAAACAATCTACAAATGCATATACACATATTGAAAGCATTTAAAGATGCACTATGCAGAAATCTCTCCAACATTTGCTAAAATTCTAATTCACCTAATTTCATTTTGACAAAACAAGCAAGTATAGTGTTGAGAATCATTGTGCCATCTAAACCGCTTTGAAATATATTTTCCTTAACAAAAAATATTGTATTTTCAGCTGTTTGAATCTGGTGTACAAAACCGTAAAAATAGTAAACTGAACTTAAGAACGGGAAGCATAGAAATAGCGCACATAGAAGAGGTCTACTGCTTCTTAGACATATTTTGGGTCAGCCAAAAGGTTACATATTGCAGCTTTAATGAGACATAATCAATTTACATTGTGTAATGTATTGACGGTCACCACTAGCCCCACAGTCCAAAGTCAAACCGACTTTGCCACGGTCGCACACTCGCTGGCTGAAGCTAATTGCCAAAATAAGTTGGTTAGCTTGCTTGCTAGCTAGTCCAGGCTAGGCTATTTCCAGACACAAGACCTAGTTAGACTATTTCAAGTTATCTAGAAGGGTGAGTGACTGTACTGTAACTGTGTACTGTTTTGGCAGAGTGAAAGTACAAACGCTTCCCACGTTTGAACACACACAAAAGACCCCCACATCAAAGCACGCCTCCAAGGCCCAAATCTCGTTCAGTCACATTTCCTAATGAGGAGAATTGAAACCATGGCTAAATCAGGAAATTCAGCCCCCGCTTAAGGGCGCAGACACCCGGGGCTCGACCCCCATTGCCGAGAGGGTATGTGGTCCGGCTCAGAGATTGTTTTACTTGGGCTTCAATTCACATGTCATGTAAGGCAATTTATACTGTATGATCCATTTCCAAGAAAACAAAGACAGCTTATCAGAGTAAAGGTGCTCTGGAGGTGCTATTCAAAGTCTTACTGAAACATTCAGTGGGGCGACAGGTAGCCTAGTGGCTAGAGCTTTGGACTTGTAACCGAAAGGTTGCAAGGTAGAAATCTGTAGTTCTGCCCCTGAACAAGGCAGTTAACCCACTGTTCTTAGGCCATCATTGAAAATAAGAATTTGTTTTTAACTGACTTGCCTAGTTAAATAAAGGTAGAGTTATTGAAAAACCTCAACACTAAGAACAGTTAAGAAAGCTTTCAATAATGACCATAACAAAATGTTCACAACATTTAGAGAATGTTCTAAAATGTTTATTTAGTTACATTAAAATAACCTGTAATTTCTGTTCTCAGAGCCTTAAAACCTCCCAGGAAAACTTGTTGGTTCACTGCCAGCTTATACTACTTATACAGCTTATACTATGCAATACTTTAGTCTCATTCTCTCAGAAAGTCCATGGACATCCAACATGTGTATGATCATTATCTGAACCCCCCTTGCAGAGATAGAGGATGCCGTTTTTATTCTGTACTTTACCCAAAACTGAATGGGATTTCAATGCTCATCTTTGTCACACATTTACACCCTGCAGCTATTACACACAGAACACATTACTCAAAGACAGTTTCTGTACAAGTAAAATTAGACAATTACATCTTGCTAAAGCTTGGCTTTCCTAACCAGTTCAGAAGTGAATCAACAGATCACAAGTAAAGTATTTGTCCCACCAGCCTGTTATAGATAAACACATGTATTTTCCCATAGATATTTTTTTGAATCAATACACTAACATAGAAAGTTATGAGACATAAAATTACAACAAACGGCTGCTGTTTGATCCAGGATATTGCCCTAAAACAATACCTCCAAAAATGATATGAAAGTCCTTATGGTTAGGTTAATGAATCATTCATACCTCCTTGCCAAATACTAACCACAGTCACTGCAGGCGCCCGGCCTGCCACAAGGAGTCGCTAGAGCCAAGTAAAGCCCCCCCGGCCAAAACCTCCTCTAACCCGGACAACGCTGGGCCAATTGTGCGCCGCCCTATGGGACACAGCCTGGGAACAAACCTGGGTCTGTAGTGATGCCTCTAGCACTACGATGCAGTGCCTTAGACCGCTGCGCCACTCGGGAGGCCCTAAACTGAACGTTTTTTTAAGATGTTCTGAACAGAAGTGAAAACTTTGCTTGTTCTGGGAATGTTTAGTTTTAGGTTGCAGGGAGTGTCTGAAAATGTTTAACTCTGGTTCCTTGAAAGTTTTCTTGGGAGGTTTTAACGGTCTCCAAACCTAAATGATAGGTTTTTGAACAACTTCAACTGATTCAATAAGACTGTTAATAACACATCTAGCTCATTTTAGGTTAAACTGTTCAACTCTGACACCCTCTGGTGGCATTTTCTAAACAATGCATAATATTGTATACTGTCCTCAAAGTACCTATAAGTCCTACAAACACATGATTAGTACTGTTAGAAAGGTAACTTTGTAATTCTGATAAAGGTCTTTCCATTTTAAAAGTGCAGGGCTTGTGCAACGTAATACTTTGTCTTACAGGAATATTTTTCCTCTTACAGGAAGGATATACATATGATGAGAAAGCTGAAGTCTACCTATCCATTGATGTAAATATCCCCTGTCTGATTCCCAGTTTGTCCACTAGATAGCAGTAGCAGATCACAAGACCACCTGAAAACAGTTGCGTCTGGATTGGGTAGTGAGTAACTGGCCGAAAATCGTTGAAAGTATTTTCAAGCCTGACATCTTAATATAGTACTCAGGCCTTTCAAGTTATCAAGTTTGTTAATTGAAATAAGACACAGACAGGTGAAGAAACTTCAAATTTCTTTTCCCATTCACTTTTCCTATTGTAAACGAGTGAGTGATGAAATCAAATCAAATGCCACATTTACATTTACATTTACATTTAAGTCATTTAGCAGACGCTCTTATCCAGAGCGACTTACAACAGGTGTAGGAAGACCTTACCGTGAAATGCTTACTCGTGAGCCCTTAACCAACAATGCAGAGTACCGGTAGCAGTGAGAACAGTCTGGCAATTTTCAGGGCCTTTCTGACACAGCCTGGTATAGAAGTCCTGGATGGCAGGAAGCTCGGCGTACTGGGCCGTACGCACTACCCTCTGTAGCGCCTTGCGGTCGAATGCCAAGCAGTTGCCATATCATGAGGTAATGCAACAGGTTAAGCCAACCAGTCAGGATGCTCTCGATGGTGCAGCTGCAGACATTTTAAGGTCCCATGCCAAATCTTTTCAGCCTCCTGAGGGGGAATAGACATTGTGGTGAAAATCTACAAAATTATTTCCATTGATAAATGGGCAGCCCGAATCAGAGCAGTGGTTGTGTGGTTCAAGAGATCCTTGATGTCCAAAACAGTCTTGAAGGAAAAGCAGCAGCTCCTTGGTAAGAAGCCAGTTCAATCTATTAAAGTATTATTTTGAAATTCCCACATTTAACAATCTAATTCAATATTCAAGTGTGCGGTAATGGGTTGTTGTTTCAGGCCTTCCACAACACTCACTCATCCTTGTTGTCAATATCAGATGGAACTCACTCTAATGATAGAGAGATTCATGGAGCAGTATCCAGCGATCCAAGCAGCAGCCTTGGACCCACGACTGCGAAAAGCAATGACCAAGGACAACCTGGACCGTCTGAAGGACAAGGACTTCCATAAGGCTGAGGAGTTTGTCCAGCTCATGAGAATCCTCTATACATCCAAACTGTGTGTGTCATGTGAAAAGAATGCCACCTGTGGACAGATCATACCCGTCCTCCAAAAACTGGAAGAGCACTTCACTGTGAAGCATGAAGATACGTTTGTGGCAACCATCAAAGAGAAGGTGTGGGAGAACCTCTGAGCGCTATCAGGATGAGGACATTCAAGCCTTCCTGCATGAGGCCACAATGGACCCCAGATTTATAGAGAGGCCGGTGAGTGACACCACCTGGGACAGGCTGAGGAAGGCAACTGTTGAGGCCAATGTAACAGGAGCAACACCAGTGCTGTCAGAGGAGCTGGAGCAGACAGACACAGCGCACCAGTAACAGGAGGAGGAGTCTGAAGGAGTAGAAATGGAGGAGACAGTCCCTCCATTGTAAAAAACAAGGAGTGCCTTGGAAGAGCTGTTCTCAGAGGAGTACAGGGAGTTGAGGTTGACGATCCAACAGGACACCTCGTCCCTCACCCTCAGCGAGTGTGTTGACCCAGAGGTCGAGCTCTACAAAGGCCTGCCTCCCATCCCCATGGCTAAAGATCCTGTGATGTGGTGGTGGGAGAAGAGTGCCCCTCACAAACATTGCAACAAGCTACCTCTGTGCTCAAACCTCCACCCCTAGCGAGAGGGTATTTGACTGCAGGGAACACAATAAGCCAGGAGAGGTCCCGACTTCTGGCAGAGAAGGCAAATATGTTGATCTTTCTCCAGAAGAACTGCTAGTCCTTTTGCAGCCTACGTGCATGCCCCACCTGTTTTGCTCTACACCACTATTTTCTTTTGCAGGAAATGTTATTTCAATTTGTTTGTCATTTCCATCATCACAACATTAGTCTATCGTGATTTGTTCAAAACATTGCTGTTTCTTTTGCCATACATTTTATTTATTTTACATTTCAAAAAATAAAGCAATGTTAATTCTGTTCTTAATTTGAGTTTTTCTTTGTAAAAAAACAACAAAAAGAAAGGATAAGAATATCGTTAAAGTACCGGATTGAGTACCGGTAAGAGTATTAATACCCATCCCTAACAAGGACTATGGTGGTCTGCTTGAAACATGTAGGTATTACAGACTAAGTCAGGAGGTCGAAAATGTCAGTGAAGACACTTGCCAGCTGGTCAGCGCATGCTTGGAGTACGTGTCCCGGTAATCCATCTGGCCCTGCGGCTTTGTGAATGTTAACCTGTTTAAAGGTCTTACTCATATCAGCTACAGAGAGCGTGATCACACTGCCGTCTGGAACAGCTGGTGCTCTCATGTATGGTTCAGTTTTGCCTGCATCGAAGCGAGCATAGAAGGCATTTAGCTCGTCTGGCAGGCTTGCGTCACTGGGCAGCTCGCAGCTGAGTTTCCCTTTTGTAATCTGTGATAATTTGTAAGCCCTGCCAAATCTGACGAGTGTCAGTTGGTGTAGTAGATTTGATCTTAGTCATGTATTGACACTTTGCCTGTTTGATGGTTCGTCGGAGGGCATAGCGGGATTTCTTATAATTGTCTGGATTAGTGTCCTGTTCCTTGAAAGTGGCATCTAGCCTTTAGCTCAGTGCAAATGTTGCCTGTAATCCATGGCTTCTGGTTGGGATATGTAAGTACGGTCACTGTGGAAATTATGTCGTCATTGCACTTATTGCATTTTTCTTCCTGTAGTTGCACATGTGACATGCTGGTAAAATGGATTTGACTTTTCCTGCAGTAAAGTCCCCGGCCACTAGGAGCGCCGCCACTGGATGAGCATTTCCTTGTTTGCTTATGGCCTTATATAGCTTGTGGAGTGCGGTATTGGTTTATGGTGGTAAATAGACAGCTACGAAGAATATAGATGAACTCTTGGTAAATAGTGTGGTCGACAGCTTATCATGAAATACTCTAACTCCGGCAAGCAAAACCTTGAGACTTCTTTAATATTAGAGATCGCCCACCAGCTGTTATTGACAAAGACACACACCACCTCTCCTGTCTAACCGGAGGCTGCTGTTCTGTCTTGCCGATGCATGGAAAACCCAGATAACTGTATATTATCTATGTCCTTGTTCAGCCACGACTCGGTGAAACATAGGATATTACAGTTATTAATGTCCCATTGATAGGATGATCTCGAACGGAGCTCATCCAGTTTATTCTCCAGGGACTGCACGTTCACCAGTAGAACGGGGGGTAAAGGCGGATTATCCACTCACTGACGCAGTCTTGCCAAGCACCCGGCTCTTTGACCTCTGTAACGGCGTCTCCTCTTCATACGAATGACAGGGATTTGTACCTTGTCCGGGAGGAGCAGTATATCCTTTGCGTCCGACTCATTAAAGAAAAACTCCTTATCCAGTTCGAGTAGAGTATTCGGTGTTCTGATGTCCAGAGGCTCTTTTGAAATGATGGCACAATTGCACAAAAAATAAACCACACAAACTAGCACAATTGGTCAGGAGCTCGTAATACGTCGGCCATCCCCTCCGGTGCCATTCATTGAATGCCATTCAACGGCGCATGTGAAGGATGCATACAAGGTCATGTGGATGGAGAAGGAAATGCATTGCTTTACAATGGCCATCAGGTTGTGTATCCTTTCCATGCATACCAAATGTTTGCACTTTTGGTGACTTGACCTACATTGCATACTCTGACTATAATCATAGCGCATGATTTATGGCCTTTATGGGGGGATTCTTATTACATTGCCAGCAGTAAGACCACTCAGTTTAACTTTTTAGAACTCCAAGCACCGAACACATTTATATTAATTTACTTAGGCATTAATCATAGAAACACTAATCGTTCGTCCTCTATCTAGGGAATTAGTCCACTGCTCCAGGATGGAGCTTGCATGCCATGTTTTTTATGCATACAAATCTGTTCATTTTAGTCTATTCAAAACAGACCCCATTTCAAAGGAAACAAGCACTCATTAAGATCAGGTGTGGCCAACACACCTGAACCCACTTAACAAGATAGAGGGTAGAGAGTTTTGTTGATGCTGAGAATGGAATGTATACGTTTAACTTTCTCAGAAAAAGTTACAAAAGTTCTGTTTATGTTCTCTGAACAATTTCAAAACATGACTTGAAATAGAACCATGAGGAAACCTGTAGGAAACGTTATGCTGAAGTACTGAAATTGCCACTGGTACTTGACTGTTACTGTATATATATATTTCAGTCCTTTATCGCAATTCTGAGACTTGTGCAGTTGGCTGACACACATATGAGCGAATAAACACCTTAAAGAGACATGCCGATAAAAAATAGCATATAAAACCAACAGGAAAGCAAAGAGAAAAAAAGAGGGGGACAGAAGAAAAGAAAACATAATTGAATTTGACCACAGACCAACCCTGAAGTAGGAATGCAGTGAGATACATCATACTCATAAACCTGTACACAGAGGGGCCATTTAAGTGCGGGCGTGAGAGAGCAAACAAAATCAGTTCTCTCTGAGGACGTCCAGGGAAGGGTGTTGGGTAAAGCCTCTAGGAGGGGACCAGTGAGGGGCAGTCCATCTGACTGCAAACAGATGGCCTAGACACAGTACTACTAATCATCAATTACCAGAGCAATAAGGGAGGGGAGATTTTAAAAATAATTTTGGTATTGCGGCTGCAGTGCAAATTCAGGCAACTTCATTTTGTTTTCCCTCACACACAATCTCTCAGACTTTCCCCCCCTCTCGGTTTCTGTTAGGCTAGGTAGTTGGGGCATGGTGGCGAATGGGGCCAGGTGGAGGGGGCTGACAGGCCAGAGGGGGGTGCTTGAGGTGGGGGTAGAGGTGTTGGTGGGGTTCTCCCTCAGCTGCAGTCCCACGAGGCAGGTTTGACAGGTGTACTCTGGATCTTGAGTACGTGGCCCATCCTCTTCTTGATCTCAGCAGCCATGGTCATGAAGGCCTGCTCCACATTGGTGGCGCTCTTGGCACTCGTTTCCAAGAACGGGATGCCCAGGGAGTCTGCAAACTCCTTTGCTGTTGTGTAATCCACCACTTTCTTTGTGGCTAAGTCACACTTGTTCCCCACCTTGTTGACATTTCGGAGTAGAAGACATGACTTTCCAATGCCAGAGTCACCGATCAGGAGCAGCTTGAATAAATAGTCAATCAGGATTCATCATGGATTCGTCAAAGTAAATCCCCTCTTGCTCTGAAAAATCTAAGTACTTAGCTTGCGACTTTTTTAATCAAAGGAATTAGCTAAATTAACTTGCTGGCAAGGTACTCCTCTAAAGCCAGGCTAGTTGTCTGAAACCCAAAATGGCTTCTAGTACCAACCAGGAAATAGCAACTCCATGTTGTTTCTTAACATTCTTGTAACAACTGAAGAACATGACTATATAGAACCATGAGGAAACCTGTAGGAAACGTTATGCTGAAGTACTGACATTTCCACAGAAGAATGTTGTTTAACGTTCTCTTAACTTTGAGAATATTCCCAATGTCAAAAATGTTCCTAGAAAATTACCAAAATCGAAATTGAACCATGTTTGAACTTGGCAAGTTTTTTATTTTTTTTGTCAAGTTCCTTAAGAGAATGTTCCAAAGCAAAGCAACTATCCCTGTACCATTCTCAGAAAGTTGTGGGAAGGTAGTATGCAAAATAACCATAGGACAATCCCGCAAGCTCTAAGAAACATGGCATTATAACTACTATTCCCTGGAGGAGGGAAACGAGGTACAACATACTATTGGGAGTCGCACTCTTGCAACTTTGGTTGAAGGATCTACAACATGCCTGACAAGGCCAATGAAATCCGTGCCTCGCTGGAAGCCCCCCCTTTCACAGGTGATAAGCGTGAGACTCGGATTAATTCCTTCAATTCAATACTGCTCTTCAGAGCCCATGAACAGACGACACGTGGCTAAACAGCTGTTGTACTCAGTTTCCCTCCTTCAGGGAACAGTTGTTATAGTCATAACGCCAAGTTCCCTTCAGCATGATACAATCCACATTGACGGGCTGTAGTGGAATGGTCGAAAGCTTCAAGTTCCTCTGTGTCCACATCACTAAAGAATTAACATGGTCCACACACAAACACCACCACAGTCGTGAAGAAGGCACGACAACACCTCTTCCCCCTCAGGAGGCTGAATTTTTTTTCGTCATGGGCCCTCTGATCCTCATCTTGACTGGCTGCATCACCGCTTGGTATTGCAACGGCTTGGCATCCGACCGCAAGGAACTACAGAGGGTAGCGCATACGGCCAAGCTCCATGCCATCCAGCATCACTATTCCATGCAGTTTCAGAGGAAGGCCCTAAAAATTGTCAGACTCCAGCCACCCAAGTCATAAACTGTTCTCTCTGCTACCGCATGGCAAGTGGTACCGATGCACCCTCTGAAACCAAGGACCCTGATCAGCTTCTACCCTCAAGCCATAAGACTTCTATATAGTTAACTAGATAGCTACCCAAACTATGTGTATTGACTCCCTTTAGCGCTAACTATTGACTAATCACATACACAGCTGCTACTGTTTTATCTATCCTGTTGCCTAGTCACTATGCCCCTACCTATATGTACATACAGTATCTACCTCAATTACCTCGTACCCCTGCACATCGACTTGGTACTTGTACCCCGTGTATATAGCCAAGTTATCGTTACTTATGTATTTATTCCTTGTGTTATTTCTCTGCATTGTTGGGAAGGGCCCGTAAGTAAGCATTTCACTGTTAGTCTAAACCGGTTGTTTATGAAGCATGTGACAAATACAATTTGATAGCCATCTAACTAATTGCTATAGCCAGGCCAAGCAATTTAAGAATAGCTAATTGTTTGTGATTAAGAAACTTATGAGTACCATACAAAATTCAGCCCACAACGTCCAGAGGGTGAGCACGCTTTACCACTAAGGGACAGTTTAGTTGGCGCAACGTAACAGTCTCGTGTTCCAATGGTTTGTTTTCATAGGGTGAATTGTTCCTTGGAATAATTGAAGGAATTAATCCGAGCCGCATGTTCATCATTTGCCTTTTCAGGCGTGATTGTAGCTCCTTATACCGAAGTCAGGAGAGGAAGACTCCCCATAGTATATTGTACCGAAGTTGACTGAAAGGGAACATATGGTTCTCAGAACGTTACGTGCTAGCTGGGGAGTGTCACTACCCCAGCAGGAGCAGCTCATTGTGACCCTGGTCTAATAACAATTGAGTAGACTACAAGACAACAAACCACAGATGCAGTCCAGTCTGTCCACCGCAGCTTCACCACATCTCATCACTTTCCACTTTGGTGTTGACAAACAAGCAGTCATTTGCTTCGCCAGTGTTCTGTCTGAGATTGATCCCTTTCGTGCAGCCGGTGGACATCGATGATCATGTAGGCTTTGATGACGACCATTTTGTTTAATTTTCAGGTGGTTCTGGCTGTGAAGCAGTACCCTGTGACTCATGGCTCGGTGCACTATAGGTGATAGTGTTTATCCTCATCAGCTGCACAGTATTTTGCAGAGAACACACCATTTCTTCATTATGTTGCACTCTAGGGATACTCCTTAATGGAGAACCACAGGACTTCCATTAAAACATACATAATTTAAATCTTGGTTGTGTGTGCGTGCGTGGTACTTGCCCGATTATGAATCGAATTGACAGCACATCATAACAGCAAGTGAGTATCATAACTATATCGTCTTGGAATTGTCACATTTTTGTAGAGTTACAAAATGGGATTGAAATAGATTGTATTGTAATTTATCTACACAAAACTCCATAATGTCAAAGTGAAAAGAAAATTCTACAAATGAAATAACAAAAATATAATTGTTTCATAAGTACTCACCCCCTTTGTGCAAGCCTAAATTAGTTAAGGTGTTAAATTTGGCATAAGAAATCACAAGTTACATGGACTCTGAAATAATAGGGTTGACATGATTTTTTTACGAGCTACCCCCTTCCTCTGTCCCACATACATACATCTGTAAGGTCCCTCAGTCAAGTATTGAATTTCAAGCACAAATTAATCTACGAAGACCAGGGAGCTTTTCAAACGCCTCATAAAGGGCAGTGATTTGTAGATGGGTAACAATAACAAAATCAGACGTTGAATATTCCTTTTGGTATGGTCAAGTTAATAATTATGCTGTGTATGATGTATTAAACCACCCAGCCACATCAAAGATACCTCTGAACTGAGCTGCAGGACAGAAAGGAAACTGCTCAGGGATGTCACCATGAGGCCATTGGTGATTTTCAAACAGCTATGGAGTTTAATGGATGTGATGGGAGAAAATTGAGGATGGATCAACATTGTAGTGACTCCAAAATATTGACCGAAATTACGTAGTGAAAATAACAAAAAAATGGCAAAGGAATACACCTTTTGGCCTAAATGCAAAGCGTTGTGTTTGTGTTGGATTTGCCCCAATTATGTTGGTGGCTACATCATGGTATGGGTCTGCTTGACATTGGCAAAGACGGGAGTTTTTCAGGATACAAATAAACGGGAGGGAGTTAAGCACAGGCAAAATACTAGAGGAACACCTGCTTCAATCTGTTTTACATCAGACACTGGGAATGTTCCTGAGTGGCCAAGATACAGTTTTGACTTAAAGGTAGACTCAGCAATAGTAGGATGCAGAAAGTTTCCAGCATAGTGGGTAAGTTTCCGCAACAACTAAGAGCACTGAAGCGCGAGGCTCAACGTCTCTGCTGTTATGGTGTCCTGGCTACTACTGAACAGTGTGAAGCAAACCAGTGCACATGCTCCCAAGTGGTGCAGCGGTCTAAGGCACTGCATCTCAGTGCTAGAGGGGTCACTACAGACCCTGGTTCGATTCCAGGTTGTATCACACTCATAGGGTGGCGCACAATTGGCCCAGCGTCATCCAGGTTAGGCCGGGGTAGGCCGTCATTGAAAATAAGAATTTGTTCTTAACTGACTTGCCTAGTTAAATAAAATAAAAAACATACGCTGTGACGGAGAGCGAAGTCTTGCATCTGGCTCATATCTGCGGTGCTGCTCGTAGCAATGTCATTTTGCTGAGTCAACCTTTAAATCTGCTTAAATCTATGGAAAGACTTGAAAATCGCTGTCTAGCCATGATCCCCAATACCTTGACAGAGCTTGAAGAATTTTTTAAATAATAATAATAATGCAAATATTGCACAATCCAGGTGTGCAAAGAGACTTACCCAAGAAGAATCACAGCTGCCAAAGGTGTTTCTCGGGAAAGGGGGTATCAAGTCAGTTGTACAACTGAATGCATTCAACTGAAATGTGTCTTCCGTATTTAACCCAACCCCTCTGAATCAGAGGTGCGGTGGGCATGTCTTCGACATGTATTGACTCGGGGGTGAATACTTATCTAATCAAGGTACAGTTGAAGTCGGAAGTTTACATACACTTAGGTTGGAGTCATTAAACCTCGTTTTTCAACCACTCCACAAATTTCTGGTTAGCAAACTATAGTTTTGTCAAGTCGGTTAGGACATCTACTTTGTGCATGACACAAGTCATTTTTCCAACAATTGTTTACAGACAGATTATTTCACTGTATCACAATTCCAGTGGGTCAGAAGTTTACATACACTAAGTTGACTGTGCCTTTAAACAGCTTTGAAAATTCCAGAAAATTATGTCATGGCTTTAGAAGCTTCTGATAGGCTAATTGGCATCATTGGAGTCAATTGGAGGTGTTCCTGTGGATGTATTTCAAGGCCTACCTTCAAACTCAGTGCCTCTTTGCTTGGCATCATGGGAAAATCAGAAATATTGTAGACCTCCACAAGTCTGGTTTATCCTTGGGAGCAATTTCCAAACACCTGTAGGTACCACGTTAATCTGTACAAACAATAGTACGCTGGTATAAACACCATGGGACCACGCAGCCATCGTACTGCTCAGGAATGAGACGCGTTCTGTCTCCTAGAGATGAACGTACTTTGGTGCGAAAAGTGCAAATCAATCCCAGAACAACATCAAAGGACCTTGTGAAGATGCTGGAGGAAATGGGTACAAAATTATCTATATCCACAGTAAAAACGAGTCCTATATCGACATAACCTGAAAGACCACTCAGCGAGGAAGAAGCCACTTCTCCAAACCGCCATAAAAAAGCCAGACTACGGTTTGCAACTGCACAAAGATCGTACTTTTTGTAGAAATGTCTTCTGGTCTGATGAAACAAAAATAGAACTGTTTGGCCGTAATGACGGAAGGAAAAAGGGGGACGCTTGCAAGACGAAGAACACCATCCCAACAGTGACGCACGGGGTGGCAGCATCATGTTGTGGGGTGTGCTTTGCTGCAGGAGGGACTGGTGCACTTCACAAAATAGATGGCATCATGAGGCAGGAAATTGATGTGGATATATTGAAGCAACATCTCAAGACATCAGTCAAGAAGTTAAAGCTTGGTTGCAAATGGGTCTTCCAAATGGACAATGACCCCAAGCATACTTCCAAATTTGTGGCAAAATGGATTAAGGACAAAGTCAAGGTACTGGAGTGGCCATCACAAAGCCCTGACCTCAATTTGTGGGCAGAACTGAAAAGCGTGTGTGAGCAAGGAGGCCTACAAACCTGACTCAGTTACACCAGCTCTGTCAGGAGGAATGGGCCAAAATTCACCCAACTTATTGTGGGAAGCTTGTGGAAGGCTACCCAAAACATTTGACCCAAGTTAAACAATTTAAAGGCAATGCTACCAAATACTAATTGAGTGCATGTCAACTTCTGAACCACTGGGAATGAGATGAAAGAAATAAAAGCTGAAATAAATCATTCTCTCTACTATTATTCTGACATTTCACATTCTTAAAATAAACTGGTGATCCTAACTGACCTAAGACAGGGAATTTTTACTAGGATTAAATGTCAGGAATTGTTTAAATATATTTGGTGTATGTAACTGTATATTACCATTTTAGCATTTTTCTTCCACTTTGACATTAGAGAGCATTTAAATCCATTTTAATGCCACAAAATGTAAAGAAATCCAAGGGGGAATACTTATGATACACACTGTACATACTACATACAGTAAGTAGTACATCCCTCTTACCTCCTGGTTCTCCTGTCAGCCAGTAGATGGACTAACTCTGAAACTGCGATATAAGTCAACTGTATACCAATGTATTTACTCTTTAGAACAACTATTTGCTGCAGCCTAAGCATTCAGTCCCTCTAGGGCATTATGCTTCACAGAGAAATGTAAATGAAAGCAGACATGTCACAGCAGGCTTTTGTATTGTAGTAATGGGAAGATGTCCCCTTGAAAGCAACTAGTGCTGAAATCCATCTATAGACTTTTTGTTCTAGACAGTTCCTTTGCATTGCAGAGAGAAAAGGCCTTTGTATCTGAGGTCGGCCAAAGGGTATTTTACTGAATGATTTAAAAAAACTTTTGGAACAGATGCTTTACCTTGAATGACTTGAGAAAACTACAAGGTGTACTGAAAACAAATTTACATGGCAAACATGTTTAAGGGCACTTCACACAATGGTCAGCTCCACATTAGCTATGATAGATCTTATTATGATCATATCAATATATCTGTAAAACTGACCTAGTCACCTTTTTAGTCACTTCTTACACGCCTCATGCCAAACGGACGTCTTCGTTCTATGATCTGCTTTCATCCCCCTTCTGTGGCTTACAGCATACCTTCCTCCTTAGCGTGTCACTGTCAGTCCATCCACTGCCTGTGGGTCAGAGTAGAGACAAAGCTGGCTATGAGCTAGCCTCCACCCTGTAATGCAGCACTTCCCTTTGTCAAACAAAGACATACCAGGGGTATGTACTGGGTAGGCAGAACAAGACAACCTCAGCTCACAGAGTTTCAAACTCTGGATCCCAATCATTCTATAAAGTACAAAGGAAATATCTAGTAGAAGCATTGAGACCAAAAATAAACCCCAACCATCTGAGAGAAAAGAAAAGCAGATCAGAGCGGCTTTTATGGAAAAGTTATTTCTTAGTCTCTTTTTTTCCCCCGCAGACACTTGCTCTCTGCTCCCTCTCAGTAATGCTCCCTCTCAAGTAACATCTCTGTGGGAAATGACTCGTCGATGCTAACACGACTCCTTCGAGTGAAGGACTTGACACGGAGTAAACTTGAGCAATGGGTACTGCAATTTAGAATTTATTGATTGGCCACTCTGACAACATGACAAAAAGAAGTGCGATATCTCTTTCCCTGAAAACATCTGTTGCCCATTTGATTTGGAATGAGATAATGGGACCTGGAAGGCACAAAGTCATTTATGTTCACTGTCATATGACTAGTGTCGCATGATGGGGGTTGCAACGGTTCCTGCTTGCGCAACATGTAGTACCTCAACTTATTGATGAACTCACACACCTTGCCGACAGTAGCATGCCCTGTACTCAGTTATCATTTCCATGCTGCGAGAGCAATTGGCTGAGTGTGGGTTAAGTGCGACCTGTCATTCCATTCCTCAGTTGGAGATGCAGGTGAACAGAGTAAATGAACACTGAAGTCCATGCTGCCTACTACCTGTTCCTGTCTGCTTTATGACTTTCCCTTACATAGACATAGATACACATAATGAATCATGTAGTATCCAGAAACGTGTTAAACAAATCAAAATATTTTTTGGATTTTAGATTCTTCAAAGTAGCCACCATTTGCCCTGATGACAGCTTTGCACACTCTTGGCATTCTCTCAACCAGCTTCATGAGGTAGTCACCTGGAATGCATTTCAATTGACAGGTGTGCCTGTATGTGTTTGAGCCAATCAGTTGTGTTGTGACAAGGTAGGGGTGGTATACAGAAGATAGCCCTATTTGGTAAAAGACCAAGTCCATATTATGGCAAGAACAGCTCAAATAAGCAAGGAGAAATGACAGTTCATCATTACTTTAAGACATGAAGGTCAGTCAATCCGGAAAATGTCAAGAACTTTGAAAGTGCAGTCGCAAAAACCATCAAGCGCTATGATGAAACTGGTTCTCATGAGGACCGCCACAGGAAAGGAAGACCCAGAGTTACCTTTGCTGCAGAGGATAAGTTCATTAGAGTTAACTGAACCTCAGATTGCAGCCCAAATAAATGCTTTAGAGTTCAAGTAACAGACACATCTTAACATCAACTGTTCAGAGGAGACTGCGGGAATCAGGCCTTCATGGTCAAATTGCTGCAAAGAAACCGCTACTAAAGGACACCAATAAGATGCAGAGACTTGCTTGAGCCAAGAAACACGATCAATGGACATTAGAACGGTGGGAATCTGTCCTTTGGTCTGATGAGTCCAAATTTGAGATTATTGATTTCAATTGCCGTGTCTTTGTGAGGCACAGAGTAGGGGAAAGGATGATCTCTGCATGTGTGGTTCCCACCGTGAAGCAGGGATGTGGTGTGATGGTGCTTAGCTGGCGACACTGTCAGTGATTTATTTAGAATTCAAGGCACACTTAAACAGCATGGCTACCACAGAATTCTGCAGCGATACGTCATCCCATCTCATCTGGTTTGTGCTTAGTGGGACTATCGTTTGTTTTTCAACAGGACAATGATGCAACACACCTCCAGGCTGTGTAAGGGCTATTTAACCAAGAAGGAGAGTGATGGAGTGCTGCATCAGATGACCTGGCATCCACAATCACCCGACCTCAACCCAATTGAGATGGTTTGGGATGAGTTGGACCGCAGAGTGAAGGAAAAGCAGCCAACAAGTGCTCAGCATATGTGGGAACTCCTTCAAGACTGTTGGAAAAGCATTCTGGGTGACTACCTCATGAAGCTGGTTGAGAGAATGCCAAGAGTGTGCAAAGCTGTCATCAAGGCATCAAGTAGCCATGGCTACTTTGAAGAATCGCAAATATAAAATGTTTTGATTTGTTTAACACTTTTTGGGTTACTACATTATTCCATATGTGCCATTTCATAGTTTTGATGTCTTCATTATTATTCTACAATGTAGAAAATAGTACAAATAAATAAAAACCCTTGAATGAGAAGGTGTCCAAACTTGACTGGTAGTGTAGATTAGGGCATAATTAATTAATTTACACTAACTCAGTAAAATCGTTGACAATGTTGCATTTTGCTTTTATATTTTAGTTCAGAGGTAAAAATGTTTTTAACAAGTGACATAAGTTGCATGGACTCACTCTGTGTGCAATAGTTTTTAACATTATTTTTGAATGACTACCTCATCTCTGTACCACACATACAATTATCTGTACGGTCCCTAAGTCGAGCAGTGATTCTCAATCAGATTCAACCTAAGACCAGGGAGGTTTTCCAATGCCTCACAATATACAATATATACAAACGTATGTTGACACCCCTTCAAATTAGTGAATTGGGCTATTTTAGAGGTGTACAAAATCGAACACAGCCATGCAATCTCCATAGACAAACATTGGCAGTGGAATGGCCTTACTGAAGAGCTCAGTGACTTCCAACGTGGCATTGTCATAGGATGCCACCTTTCCAACAAGTCAGTTAGTCACATTTTTGCCCTGCTAGAGCTTCCCCGGTCAACAGTAAGTGCTGTTATTGTAAGTGCTGTAAGTGCTGCATAGTGTGTAAGAATCGTCTGTTGCAACACTCACTACCGAGTTCCAAACTGCCTCTGGAAGCAACGTCAGGACAATAACTGTTCGTCCGGAGCTTCATGAAATGGGTTTCCATGGCCGAACAGCCGCACACAAGCCTAAGATCACCATGCGCAATGCCAAGCGTCTGCTGGAGTGGTGTAAAGCTCACCACCATTGGACTCTAGAGCAGTGGAAACGCGTTCTCTGGAGTGATGAATCACGCTTCGACATCTGGCAGTCCGACAGACAAATCTTGGTTTGGCGGATGCCAGGAGAACGCTACATGCCCGAATGCATAGTGCCAACTGTAAAGTTTGGTGGATGTGGAATAATGATCTGGGGCTGTTTTTCATGGTTCAGGCTAGGCCCCTTCGTTCTAGTGAAGGGAAATCTTAAAGCATTCTAGACCATTATGTGCTTCCAAGACCCTTTCCTGTTTAGGCATGACAATGCCCCCGTGCACAAAGCGAGGTCCGTGCAGAAATGATTTGTCGAGATCAGTGTGGAAAAATTTGACTGGTTTGCACAGAGATCTGACCTCAACCCCATCGAACACCTTGGGATGAATTGCAACGCCGACTGCAAACCAGTTCTAATCGTCCAACATCAGTGCCTAACCTCACTAATGCTCTTGTGGCTGAATGGAAGCAAGTCCCCACAGCAATGTTCCAACATCTAGTGGCAAGCCTTCCCAGAAGAGCTGGGGTTGTTATAGCAGCAAAGGGGGGCCAACTCCATATTAATGGCAATGATTTTAGTATAAGATGTTTGACGAGCAGGTGTCCACATACTTTTGGTCATGTAGTGACAAAAAAAAAGCAGATATTAAATATTCCTTTGAGCATGGTAAAGTTATTAATTACACTTTGGATAGTGTAGCAAAAGACCCAGTCACTACAAAGATACAGGCGTCCTTCCTAACTCAGTTGTCGGAGAGGAAGGAAACCACTCAGGGATTTCCTTATGAGGCCACGGTGACTTTACAACAGTTAGAGTTTAATGGCTGTGATTGGAGAAAACTGAGGATGGATCAACAACTTTGTAGTTATTCCACAATACTAACCAAATGACAGAGTGAAAAGAAGTAAGCTTGTTCTGAATAAAAATATTCCAAGCATGTATCCTGTTTGCAATAAGGCACTGAAGTCAAACTTACAAAATAGAAAAATAATTGGACTTTGTCCTTAATACAAAGCGTTATGTTTCTTGAAAATCCAACACGTCACTGAGTACCACTTTTCGTATTTTCAAGCATGGTGGTGGCTGAATCATGTTATGGGTATGCTTGTCATTGGCAAGGACTAGGACGTTTTTGGGGGGATAGAAAGAAACGGAATAGAGCTAAGCACAGGCAAAATCCTAGAGGAAAATCTGGTTCAATCTGCTTTCCAACAGACACTGGGAGACAAATTCACCTTCCAGCAGGACAATAACCTAAAACACAAGGCCAAATATACTGTACACTGGAGTTGCTTAGCAAGATGACATTGAATGTTCCTGAGTGGCCTAGTTAAAGTTTTTGGCTTCAATCGGCTTGAAAATCTATGGCAAGACTTAAAAATGTCTGTCTAGCAATGTTAAAACTACCAACCTGACAGAGTTTTAAGACATTTTTAAAGAATGTGCAAATATTGTACAATCCAGTTGTGCAAAGCTCTCAGAAACTTACCCAGAAAGATTCACAGTAATCGCTGCCAAAGGTGATTCTGTGCCTCAACACAATCCTGTCCCGGAGCTCTACGGACAATTCCTTCGACCTCATGGCTTGGTTTTTGCTCTGATTTCCACTGTCAACTGGTGGAACCTTATATAGACAGGTGTGTTCCTTTACAAATCATGTCCAATCAATTGAATTTACCACAAGTGTACTCCAATCAAGTCGTAGAAACATCTCAAGGATGATCAATGGAAACAGGATGCACCTGAGCTCAATTTAGAGTTTCATAGCAAAGGGTCTGAATACTTATATAAATACGGTATCTTTTTTATTTTTATACATTTGCCAAATATGATAAAAACCTGTTTTCACTTTGTCGTTATAGGGTATTGTGTGTAGATTGATGAGGAATTGTTATTTATTTAATCAATTTCAGAATAAGGCTGTAATGTAACAAAATGTGGAAAAAGTGAAGGGGTCTGAATACTTTCCAAATGCACTGTAGATATTCACTATGAGATATCGTTGGCCCAAGTGAGCCCACCGGCCCAAATTTGGGGGTCTGGCTCATGGACTAAATGGGCTGACAGTCCATAGCATTCACTGTCTGATGAGTTGTTGAACAAAAGGCTATTTAGTGAACATCATTTAATGTAATAAATTAGGATAGCAGCTACTCGCCTGTGACATCCCACTGGGCACAGACATCAGTTCAACGTCTAGTTTTGATTTACATTTAATTCAGATGTCAACTAATGTGAATTCAAAGTGAAATCAACAACAAAATTCAGCATGTCATTGGATTTAGGTTAAAAGTTGGGTGAAAAAAAGACAAAAATCCCTTAAGTTGATGACTTTTTGCAAATCCAAATTTTTTTTCCATATTGACTCAACGTCATCACATACATTTTGTTGTTGTTGAAATACTGTTGATTCAACCAGTTTAATGTGGGATGGCGTGCTAACCTTACTTCACGTTACTTATGCTATTCATAAACTCTTACCCAAGGTGAACTGTGTCTCAGTTGGGAAGCCTTTTGAACAGCACACCATCTACTGTGAGGACTTATTTGATGAAACTACTGTCTGTGTGGATCTGTATTGTTCATCCTAAATTTGAATCCCATTGTCTAAAATGCCCGAGGGTAGTTGGAGGCTTACAGACAGAATATAACAAGGAAAAGGACTATTTTGACTTTTTAAATTCTATTTTAGAAAATAATCCTCCCATTTAACATGACAAAATCCATCAACTGCCCTAATGTGTACAGAGGCATTGATGTATTAGTGATGCACTTTAGGAAAAATCCATACCGTTTTGCACAATGACAATTTTATCCTTAACAATCTGAACACTATTATATGTATGAAAATGAATGTAAATTCTACTAACCCCACTGCTTTTATAGAAAAGTAAGGGTTTCTCTAGACCTGGTCGATTGATATATTAAGTATTGTGTTTTTCCTTTCCTCAGTATTGTTACTGCATTTGTGGTCAAAAGTACTATAGCAACTAGCTGTGTCCAGGCTCTCAACATGTCAAATCCTGCATCCAATCTCACATCCATCAAGCATACTCTGGTTTTATAACACTGTTGCCATGGCTACACAGTATTTAAACCCCCTTGTAATAACCTGACCATCACAATTTTCTCCCAGAGGTAATTCCCACCATTTCGAGCTAAAATTATTCCACTACTGTTCTTGTTTTTCTAATTAATTAGCCGTATTAAAGGAAGTTGGCCGGTCAAAGTCAATCTATCATGGGAACTCTAGTGCTTAGTGAAGTATGGACAGACACAACTGAATGTGAGACTGAGAACAGGGTAGTAAATTCAAGCCAGAGCATAATCTGATTGTTTGTTTTTACACATGCGTTTTCTAAAAGGTTGATTTCTTGAACCAGACTGCGAAGGAGTTCCACTGTTAGTTTCCATTCATTGCATTCATCGTGCTGTCCAACATGGGCTGAGCATCGGATGTACGCAAACATGTAGAGGGATTTTATTGCAGTGCTCTTACAAGATATATTGAACAGGACTAGACTTGCGTAGGGAGAGGCCTTGTCAGGTGTCCTTGTCTTTAACTAAAAGTAGTCCTTCTCATTCTGGAGATACAATCTAGAAGTCCTTGGAACAGTCATCCTCTTGGCTGGCCTGGAAAATCTATAGACAATCTTTTGTTAATCCCAACTTTGCTATCTGACTGTGTAGGCTCTTCAACCCCCTAAGGACAAATATGGTCCAACTTACTGAAATAAAAATAATTACATTTTCCATTTTTTGTTCAGCTAAGTCCCAGCAGCAGCCCTTCACTTGTGGAGATTTCAGTGCAACAGTTGAAAGCACAAGATAAGTGTCAAGCAGACCAGTGAAAATCCCATGATTAAATAAAGCTGGCCAGAGCAACATGAGTTGATGTTTGTACTCTGAGAAACTACATAATCATGGAGTGTGAATACAGAGCACTGCAAGGCCACTTACTCTTCATTAAAGAGTGGGGAAAGAGGCTCTGTTTTCCACAAGATTCACACAGGAGCAAATTAGGGGCGTCTGACAGCCACACAGACACATCCAACTGCCTCATTTCCCCTTCCTGTTACAGTCTGCCCTATGGCCACCTTCTCTCCAATTAGATACGACTTCTTCTCTCATTAACGGGATGGAGTCACTCTCAGAGCTTCCAAATCCCAAATAATTAAATAGAATGCATTAACGACTGATTAAGGGAAAGAGGGATTGCTAGTATAATTTGTCTTTCTTTTGCAAAGTTCTATAGGAAGGAGGTGAAACACAACACACTCAAAACGGTTGGGTTTATAGTTTGTCTTATAGATGATCTTGTCTTATTCCGGTTTAGATGGATGGAAGCCATCCAAATGTAGATCTATTGTAGCATCTCATCCCCTTCTGACCACTAAGGAGCAACTCTGATTTAGTGTTCCATTACATCAATACATGACTGATAAGTCAAGGGTAACACTCCTGAGGGCTCCCGAGTGGCGCAGCGGTCTAAGACAATGCATCTCAGTGCTAGAGGTGTCACTACAGACACTGGTTTGATCCTGGGCTGTATCACAACCGGCCGTGATCGGGTGTCCCATAGTGCGGCGCACAATTCGCCCAGCGTCGTCCAGGTTAGGGGAGGGTTTGGCCGGGGTAGGACGTCGTTGTAAAATAAGAATTTGTTCTTAATTGACTTGCCTAGTTAAATAAATGTTTAAAAAAAACACTTGGTGACTGAGACAGCTCAGAATAACAACATTCATATAAATACAAGTTTATGATGAATTGATAGCAGTAAAATGTGACATGAAGAATACACACAGTGCCAGATGCCAGGGGTTGTCCACTGTGGTTTAGTATCCTTCAAACTGCTTTATTACATTTCACTCTGAAGAATAATTCTTCCGACATAGTCATTTCTCAGGCTCACTGGCACATTTAGATTTACTACGCCAGAGCCAGCTAGGCAGCCTAATATCATTTCTAACCAGGCAGACTGTAGAGAGGAACAGTATTTACAGCAAAGACTAATCAAACATCTAAAGCATTAGAACACCTTTTGGTGGACATGGTGACCTTTATCAACAGGGAAATGTCATATATATATATATATTTTTACCCAATTGGAAGTTCGTCTTGTCTCCCATACAGACTCGGGAGAGGCGAAGGTCGAGAGCCGTGCGTCCCCCAAAACTCAACCAAAGCCACACTGCTTCTTGACACAATGCCCACTTAACCCAGAAGCCAGCCACACCAATGTGTCAGAGGAAACACTGTACCTGTTGACCGTGTCAGCATGCACTGCACCCAGCCTACCACAGGAGTCGCTAGTGCACAATGGGACAACGACATCCCTGCCGGCCAAACCCTCCTAACCCGGACAATTGTGTGCCGCCCCATGGGTCTGTAGGTTGCAGCCTGGACTCGAACCCAGAATCTCTAGTGGAACAGCAATGCAGTGTCTTAGACCACTGCGCCACTCAGAAGCCCGCAGTGTCATATATCTAACGCTAACATATTTGTATTTATTATGGATCCCCATTAGCTACTGCCAAGGCAGCAGCTGCTCTTCCTGGAGTCCGGCAAAATTAAGAAAGTTATACAATTTTAAAAACATTACAATACATTCATTACAGAATTCACAACAGACAAGTGTGTGCCCTCAGGCCCATACTCCACTACCACATATCTACAACGCAAAATCCATGTGTACGTGTGTCTATAGTGTGTATGTCATCATGTGTTTGTATGCATGTGTCCTTGCCTGTTTGTGTTACTTCACATTCCCTGCTCTTCCATAAGGAGTATTTTTACCTGCTTTTTAAATCTGATTATACTGCTTGCATCAGTTGCCTGATGTGGAATAGATTTCCATGTAGTCATGGCTCTATGTAGTACTATGCGCCTCCCATTGTCTGTTCTGGACTCGGGGACTGAAGAGACCTCTGGTGGCATGTCTTGTGGGGTATGCATGGGTGTTAGAGTATTTTTAAACAGAGGGCTCGGTACCTTCAGCTTGTTAACACCTCTTACAAAAACAAGTAATGAGGAAGTCAATCTCTCTTCCACTTTGAGCCATGAGAGATTGTGGCTCAATCTGTGTACTCCGTGCTGCCCTGTTCTGAGCCAATTGTAATTTTCCTAAGTCCCTCTTTGTGGCACCTGACCACACGACTGAACAGTAGTCCAGGTGCGACAAAACCAGGGCCTGTAGGACCTGCCCCGTTGATAGTGTTGTTAAGAAGGCCGAGCAGCGCTTCATTATGGACAGACTTCTCCCCATTTTAGCTATCAATATGTTTTAACCATGACAGTTTACAGTCCAGGGTTACTCCAAGCAGTTTAGTCACCTCAGCTTGCTCAATTTCCACATTATTCATTACGAGATGTAGTTGAGATTTAGGGTTTAGTGAATGATTTAGGGCTAACTTATTCCTTGCCACCCACTGTGAAACTAACTGCAACTCTTTGTTAAGTGTTTCAGTAATTTCAGTTGCTGTAGTAGCTGACGTGTATAGTGTTGAGTCATCCGCATACATAGACACACTGGCCTTACTCAAAGCCAGTGACATGTCGTTAGTAAAGATTGAAAAAAGCAAGGGGCCTAAACAGCTACACTGGAGAATTCCTGATTCTATCTGGATTATGTTTGATAGGCTTCCATTAAAGAACACCCTCTGTGTTCTGTTAGACAAGTAACTCTTTATCCACATTATAGCAGGGGGTGTAAAGCCATAACATACGTTTTTCCAGCATCAGACTATGATCAATAATGTCAAAAGCTGCACTGAAGTCTAACAAGACAGCCCCCACCATTATTGTATCATACATTTCTCTCAGCCAATCCTCAGTCATTTGTGTAAGTGCTGTGCTTGTTGAGTGTCCTTCCCTATATCCGTGCTGAAAGTCGGTTGTCAATTTGTTTACTGTGAAATAGCATTGTATTTGGTCAAGCACCATGTTTTCCAGAAGTTTACTAAGGGTTGGTAACAGACTGTTTGGTTGGCTATTTGGGTAGCAGAATGACTTTAGCTTCCCTCCAGGCCTGAGGGCAAACACTATCTAGTAGGCTTAAATTGAAGATGTGGCAATATCGTCCGCTATTATCCATGCAGATTGTCATACCCCGGTGGCTTGTCATTGTTGATAAACAACAATAATCTTTTCACCTCTTCCACACTGACTTTACGGAATTCAAAAGTACAATTCTTCTCCTTCCTAATTTGGTCAGATATACTTGGATGTGTAGTGTCAGCGTTTGATGCTGGCATGTCATCCCTAAATTAGTTTATCTTGCCAATGAAAAAGTCATTAAAGTAGTTGGCAATATCAGTGGGGTTTGTGATAAATGAGCCATCTGATTCAATGAATGATGGAGCTGAGGTGGCTTTTTTCCCKAAAATTTAATTTAAGGTTCCCCAAAGCTTTTTACTATCATTCTTTATATAATTTATCTTTGTTTCATAGTATAGTTTCTTACCTTTTATTTAGCTTAGTCACATGATTTCTTAATTTGCAGTACGTTTGCCAATCAGTTGGGCTGCAGTACGTTTGCCTCATCCCTCTCTACCATACAATTTTTCAATTCCTCATCAATCCAAGGGGATTTAATCATTTTTACAGTCATATTCATGGTTTGCTTTACATCAGCATATCACTTAATATGTTAACATATGTTTCCCATCATGAATACATGTATCCATGCAATAATAAAATGTGTATGCTCACCTGTTTGCATATAGACTACAATTTGTATAAAACTATTTGTTAAGACAGAGAAATGGGGGAGGGGAGGGGGGAGGGGAGGGGTCGAACTAGAGGGTTAAATATTACATTTCCACCTCTTTATACAACCAGGTATAGAATAGGAATAGGACTCCCAATGCCATTTCCTGGTCTCTGTAGAAATGATTCAGGTATGGGATCTCTTTGGTCTTGAAGTTGAAAGGATCTGATGGTGTGTTGTGATTGACATGTCATCTACCTCTCTGCCTTCTCTCATTATCCTTTGTTTCATGCTTTCCATGAGGGCTGGGGTTGATGAAAGACATGGAAATCTCCTAAAAAACTACAGTTACAGGGAGATATTTCCAGATTGATCTAAGTGACAAAGAAGCCAATGTAACAGCACCAATGTATTCACAGTGGTGTAAAGTACTTACGTTTTTAAAAAAGTACTACTTAAATTCGTTTTTGGGCACATTTGTACTTTACTACTTATATTTTTGACAACTTTTACTTTTACTTCACTACATTCCTAAAGAAAATAATGTACTTTTTGCTCCATACATTTTTCCTGACTCCCAAAAGTACTCATTGCATTTTGAATGCTTAGCAGAACAGAAAAATGGTCAGATTCACAGCCTTATCAAGAAAACATCTCTGGTCATCCCTACTGCCTCAGATCTGGCAGACTCAATAAACACATGCTTGGTTTGTATATGATATTTGAGTGTTGGAGTGTGCCCCTGGCTATCCGTAAATAAATAAAAAATGAACATTGTGCCATATGGTTGGCTTAATATAAGGCATTTGAAATAATTTTTTACTTTTACTCAAGTATTTTTATGTGTGACTTTCACTGTTACTTGAGTCATTTTCTATTAAGGTATCTTTACTTTTACTCAAGTATGACAATTAGGTACATTTTCCACCACTGTGTATTTAGGGAAACTTGAGATGCAAGAATATTTGGCAGTTTATCCGAAAACATTTTACAGATTGCTCTAATTGTCCAATGGACAATGTCCATTGATGACCACATCAATGGACACGTGAATCTGTTTAAGGTTAAGGGAATTAAGGGGAACAGTACAATATGTATGTATTGTGAATTAAAGAAATCCTTGTGTACCACTGTCAGACCTTAAACCACAATAGAATAAACCCCATAGATTTCATTTAACAGAGTATAGAACCACCTTGTGCTGACTGTAAGGGTTTGTGAGTGTTAAAGGATGTCCAATACCAAGGTGACCAAGGCTCAAGTTTTGATGTGGCATCATTACCTAGATTATATTACTCATATTATGGAGTTCAGAGAGCGTCAAGGGCAGTATTTTTCTGTCAAATTAGCATCGTAGTTCACTCTGTTCACCTGTCCTAATCCCTCTGTGGGCTTTGGATCACCTCCGTCTGCGGTCAGGGGATGTCTGAGAATTACCCACAAGACCTGTCAGGAGGTGATTGGTTGCCGTATATGTTACGATCAGGAATAAAATGTGGCAGATTATTCAATAATCAGACAGGAAACGTGTGGATTTTGGCATTCAAGTGTATTGTGTATTACCAGGGCTGTTTTGCCAGGGCCATTGCCAATGCCTTGTGGGTTTACTGAGGATTTATTTTGTTATCTGATTTCTGAATCTCCTCTGAAGATGAAACACAAAGAAAATACATGGCTTAGATAGCTAATTTTAGAAGAGCTGCCTCATCATTCACAACACCTGGCAATAATTGTGCTTCATTTGCAATCAACATTGTTTCAATGTAATTTGTCAACGTATTGTGACGTGGAGTCAACGTGGAAAATACATTGGATTAAAAAATAAAGTAATCAACCAGAACTGTCTTCATTTCAACCAGTGTTGTAAACATTGAAATTAGGGTAAAACTACAACTTAAATACATTGACTTAACCTTTCTAACAGGTTGTTACGTCAATCTAATTTCAACATGATCTTTAGAACTATGTATATGTTAAAATTGTTTTGAAAATTCCACATAGAATATAACAACTTTTTCATCATATATTCAATTGAGTGGTTGAAATTATTTTGAATTTCATATTTGATTAGAAATATTTTATGTTAATAGTAAAAAGGTATGTTTGAATCAACATAATTGTTTCAACGTCATGCTATCACCCTAAATGAAGAGGTAAACATTTTTGAAGCCACTGTCCAATGATTTCTGCCTTAACAGTGACTCCTACTGGTATATGAGGGGTAATTCACTTCAGTGAATTCAGATGCCTATCTCTAAAGTGCCTTCAGAAAGCATTCACACCTCTTGACTTTTTTCACATTTTGTCGTGTTACAGCCTGAATTTAAAATGAATTAAATTGAGATTTTGTGTCACTGGTCTACACACAATACCCTATAATGTCAAAGTGGAATTATGTTTTTAGAAATGTTTACAAATTAATATAACATTTAAAGCTGTCTTGAGTCAATAACTATTCAACCCCTCAGTTGACCAGTGAATTTCAAACAGATTCAACCATAAAGACCAGGGAGCTTTTCCAATGCAAGGTATTGTATAGTGTTTGTGGGTGGCCAAGGATCCATAGACTGCCATGGTAATTGGGGGAATAGTCTAAATATAATAAGCATGCCAGAAAGACATGGGTTAAAGGGCCCCTAGGTGATATGTGTGGCAGATGAAACAATAAGCAGAACTATCTGTAATGCCAATTAATTGCCTTCCAGAGGCAAAACTAAAACTGCATGTGTGTGCTCAGCCTCTCTCTCAATTTATATTTAACTAGGCAAGTCAGTTAAGAACAAATTCTTATTTACAATGACAGCCTAGGAACAGTTGGTTACCTGCCTTGTTCGGGGGCAGAACAACATATTTTTACCTTGTCAGCTCAGGGATTCAATCTAGCAACCTTTCTGTTACTGTCCCAATGCTTTAACCACTAGGCTACCTGCCACCCCGTATGTTTACATTGCCAAAGCAAGTGAACTGGTTTATCCAGCACTCTACACAGGTTCCTTTCTGTTTGCTTTATTCATCTGGAGTTACATCCCATTGCCCTTTAATTACTACATTCAGCCCAACATTAATCCAGGAGTGAAGATGGTCATTATTGCTCTCTGGATAGTTCCACACCGTCTGTGGGAGTGTTCATGACACCAGGAGAAGGACTGTGTTCATTAGATCAGTGACTCTCACTGTTGAATCATCTCCTGCAGGACCACAATGGTCTGCTAGACATCTGCTGGCCAGGAGCATCAAGCGGATCTGGGGGGCCCGAGAGGGACAGAGCTGGAGAGTCATTTTGTTTGTCTGTCTTTTTTCCTCGGGTATACTTCGTTCAGTAGATTCTAATCTCAAATTTGATGTCCTTTCCTCTTTTCATACTTTGACACTTACAGATGATCTGCCTGTAATTCAGACACATGTTCTCCCTATGTTCTCTCTCAAAGAAGGTTGTGCCTTTCTTTCACAGTTTGGCAAAAACTACACTTGTCGTCTTCGATAGGAAGTCATTGTTCCATACATTGCGTGTACGCCTACAATACTTAGGCAGCAAATCTGAGAGATAAAAGATGAATGCAATCAATGCCTTTGTCATATTTACTACTATAGGCTACAGTAACTGACTGCCAGTTGCACTAATGTGCCATGAGGAAGAAGACAAGTGATGCTAATGCAACTGATTCGTGGGAATGGGGTCATGTCATAACAGTTCCATTACTCTCCCACGGCCGTTGACATGTTTGGAGTAAGATGAGTTGCGTTGAATTGCCAGCATCTTCATCTGTTACTTCTGCATGATGACCCTAACAGTGTGGTTAGTGCTTGATGAAAGTGTGACCTTATTGCACATGAAGCTTCCAATGGTCCCCTCTGATCCTGAGGGAATTACAAAGTGCTCATAGCTTCATCAGACCCCAGTCAGACCCCAGTCTGTAAACTCCTTCCCATAGCATACAACTGATGTTTGTATACAAGTTTCATATTTTCAAACTGATATGTATAGAATTATAAATCTGGATTTCCTTTTACAGGAGATGTCTGGACTGGTATGATGGTTTGGAACAGTTAGGTGTTGCTTTCTTCCTGTTGCCATTTAGAATAAAGCACATCAGGAACCGGTGATGACCTCATTAATATGGATAAGGTGTTGCGTTCACCTTTAACATAGCTCCCTCGGCAATCTGCAGACAGACACTTCTGGGAAAGAGAGATAGTGAGCCCTAATTTATGAGTGTGATGATGGGCTGCTTTAACTTTTAAACGTTAGGTACCCTACTGAATAGTACATACATGTCATTTATCTTATTAAAATTTTATTGGACTATTTTAGTTGTTGGCAGGATGATTAGTACCTAAGTAAAGGTTAAAGCGGCCACTTAGTAATAACTAACAAGGAAGTTCATTTCATGGCCAAAATATCTGAACTAGTGTTTCCCAAGTGTAGGGTCACAGGACTTACTAGCTAGATTTTGGCTTGTTTACATAGTGGGTTACACAAGATAACCCCAAAAATCTTTAGCTGGGTCACGCAGCCAAAAGCGTTTAGTGAACCGCTGCTCTATGCATCTGAAAGACACTCAGGTTTGGTATGCACAGTATGAAGCAAACTCTGTTCTGACTGGAGAATGGTGGTTCAGATTCTTGAAATTGCAGGGCAGACTTTGGTTGCCTGCTGAGATATGTGAAAAGCATACATGAATCACAGTAATATTTAGGCACAATGTTTGCTCTCTCATGTCATTTAAATTGATCATTTGTATTACTGAGAGACCTCTGGTGGTTCTACCCAATCTTTAATTAGACTCAGACTGCATCACAAAAACATATTCATGAGTGCTCTGCTTCGCTCCCTCCCACAATTACTACACTTCTCCATCTAGTGCTTCGTTGAGATTTGGATTCTAAAACTTGGATAGTTACTGGCAATCCCCAGCTAACAATTGTAGGGAGAGAACATTTTTGTAATGTTACCAGTAATGTTCTACTAATATTTGAATGTCCAGTTTTTGTTAGTTAGGGGAACACAATCTACTGTATGTTAGCAAAAACTTTATGTGAACCTTTTTAGAATGTTTTAGTGTTAAAGTTAGGAGAACATTCCCTTAATGCCAAGCAGAACCTATTGTATCTAGAACGTGGTTACAATGTTCTCAGAATATACAATATTAATGTTCTAGACGCGGTTTACGGGACGTTGCAAGAACATTCATGTGTCCAGTTTTCTGAGGGTTAAGAGAATATTCCATCATTGCCACACCAAACATTCACAGAACATGGTTGCCGTGTTCTTAGAATATACTATATTAATGCTCTAGACACGTTTCATGGGAACGTTGCACAAACATTTCTGTGTATCAATTTCTGTGTATTAACAGGCACCGCTTCGATTATATGCAACGCAGGACAAGCTAGATAAAGTAGTAATATCATCAACCATGTGTAGTTAACTAGTGATTATGTTAAGATTGTATGTTTTTATAAGATAATTTTAATGCTAGCTAGCACCTTACCGTGGCTCCTTGCTGCACTCGCATAACAGGTAGTCAGCCTGTCAAGCAGTCTCCTCGTGGAGTGCAATGTAATCGGCCATAATCGGTGTCCAAAAATGCCGATTACCGATTGTTTTGAAAACTTGAAATCGGCCCTAATTAATCGTCCATTCCGATTAATTGGTCGACCTCTAGAATAAACCCTCCTCCTCAAAGCTGCCCATGTCCCTTAATGTTGATGATGTGGTTGTTACTGACAAGGAGCACATGGCTGAGCTCTTTAATCACCACTTCATTAAGTCAGGATTTCTATTTGTCTCAGCCATGCTATCAGACCTCAGGATAAGACCCAAATGCAGACAGTTCGAAATAACACACGTTTATTTACAAAACAGGGGGCAGGCAAACGACAGGTCAAGGGCAGGCAGAGGTCAGTAATCCAGGGCAGAGTCCGTAAGGTATAGAATGGCAGGCAGGGTCAGGGCAGGCAGAATGGTCAAAAACCGTGAGAACTAGAAAACAGGAACTAACGAGAAACAGGAGTACAGGAAGAAAACGCTGGTAGGCTTGACGGGACGAGACTAACTGGCAACAGACAAACAGAAAACACAGGTATTAATGCAAAGGGAAAAATGGGGGAAATGGGCGACACCTGGAGGGGGTGGAGACAAGCACAAGACAGGTGAAACAGATCAGGGTGTGACGCATGCCTCCTTGCCCGTCCAACATCTCCCACCCCTTATAATGCGACTAGCCCCGATGATCTTCCCTCTTTTTCGTCTGCTGCGCTACAAAGTTTCTCCCTGCAGGCGGTCACTGAGTCTGAAGTGCTAAAGGAGCTCCTTAAACTTGACCCCAAAAAAACATTTGGGTCAGATGGTTTAGACCCTTTCTTCTTTAAGGTTGCAGCCCCTATCATCGCCAAGCCTATCGCTGACCTTTCTAACCTGTCTCTCCTCTCTGGGGAGGTTCCCATTGCTTAGAAGGCAGCCACGGTATGTCCTTTATTTAAAGGGGGAGATCAAGCTGATCCCAACTGTTATAGGCCAATTTCTATTTTGCCCTGTTTATCAAAAATGTTGGGAAAACTTGTCAATAATCAATTGACTGGCTTTCTTGATGTCTTTCGTATTATCTCTGGTATGCAATCTGGTTTCTGCTCAGGTTATGGATGTGTCACTGCATAAGTGCGGCAGGTAGCCTAGTGGTTAGAGTGTTGGGCCAGTAACTGAAAGGTTGCTGGATTAAATCCCAGAGCTGACAAGGTAAAAATCTGTTGTTCTGCCCCTGAACAAGGCAGATAACCCACTGTTCCCCAGTAGGCCGTCATTGTAAATAAGAATTTTAACTGACTTGCCTTGTTAAATAAACCTTAAAACTCCTAAATGATGTCACCATTGCCCTTGATTCTAAGCAATGTTGTGCTGCTATTTTTATTGACTTCTTGTGGGTTCTTCCGGGTAAGGAGTATTGGTGTCTCTGATGGGTCTTTGGCCTGGTTTGCTAACTATCTCTCTCAATGCGCAGTGTATAAAGTCAGAACATCAGCAGAGTGAGAATAAAGTGAGTGAGAATAAATTTTGAGTGAGAATAAAGACGACTTTCGAGTAGTAAGACATGTATAAAAGCAACCGATAGATACTATTAATAAGAAGGGGCTAGAAGCGTCTTATAGGGTGAGCTACCGAGGCAAGCCCCATACTATTGTGGAGGACTTCATTCTTCCTGCTGCTGCGGATATGGCTGGGACAATGCTGGGGGAAAAGGCTAAAAAAACTATACAGACAATGACTTCATCAATCAACACTGTTTCACAATGCATCAGTGACATGGCAGGAGATGTTATGAAACAATTACTGTTTCGCATACAAGCCAGTGAATTCTATGCGTTACAGCTGGATGAGTCAACAGACGTGGCGGGCCTGGCACAGCTCCTGGTATATGTCCATTACGTTTATGGGGGCTCAATTAAGGAAGACATCCTCTTATGCAAACCACTGGAAACCAGGACATCAGGAGAGGATATTTTTTAAGTACTGGACAGCTTTGTGACATCAAATGGACTTTGGTGACCAAGATGTATTGGTATATGTACTGATGGTTCAAAAGCCATGACAGGGAGACATAGTGGAGTGGTAACGCGCGTGCAAGCAGTTGCTCCCGACGCCACTTGGGTACAATGCAGCATCCACCAAGAAGCTCTTGCTGCCAAAGGAATGCCTGACAGCTTGAAAGACGTTTGGTGACTACAGTGAAAATGGTAGTGTCCAAAAATGCCCGTGAACTCTCGTGTATTTTCTGCATTATGCAATGATATGGGCAGCGATCATGTAACGCTATTACAACATACAGAAGGAAGTGTGCTGGTTATCAAGGGGGAAAGTATTTGCAAGTATTTTTAATTGAGAGACGAGCTTAGAGTTTTCTTTAATGACCATCATTTTCACTTGTCTGACTGCTTGCATGATGACGAGTTTCTCACACGACTGGCCTATCTGGGTGATGTTTTTTCTCGCCTGAATGATCTGAATCTAGGATTACAGGGACCCTCTGCAACTATATTCAATTTGCGGGACAAAATTGAGGCTATGATTAAGAAGTTGGGGCTCTTTTCTGTCTGCATTAACAAGGACTACACACAGGTCTTTCCATCATTGTGTGGCTTTTTTGTGTGCAAATGAACTCAAGCTTACAGTCAATGTCAAATGTGATATAGCGAAGCGCCTGAGTGAGCTGGGTGCACATTTACGCAAGTACTTTCCCGAAACGGACAACCCAAACAACTGGATATGTTATCCCTTTCATGCCCTGCCTCCAGTCCACTTAACGATATCTGAACAAGAGAGCCTCATCGAAATTGCAACAAGAAGTTCTGTGAAAATTTAATTTAATCAGAAGCCACTGCCAGATTTCAGGATAGGGCTGCACTCAGAGTTTCTTGCCTTGGCAAATTGCGCTGTTAAAAAACTGATGCCCTTTGCAACCACGTACCTATGTGAGAGTGGATTCTCTGCCGTCACTAGCATGAAAGCTAAATACAGGCACAGACTGTGTGTGGAAAAGGATTTAAGACTGAGACTCTCCAATACAAACCAACATTGCAGAGTTATGTGCATCCTTTCAAGCGCACCCTTCTCATTAACCTGTTGTGAGTTATTCACAATTTTTGATGAACAAATTAAGTTTTGTATGTATGATGGCTAAATAAAGAGAAAAATTATTGATTTTTATTATATTATTATTTGTACCCTGGTCCTGTAAGAGCTCTTTGTCAATTCCCACAAGCCGGGTTGTGACAAAAACTCACACTCATTCTTATGTTTAATAAAGGTGTTGTATAGTGTGTGTGTGGCAGGCTTACAATGATGGCAAAAAACAACATTTGACAGTGCGCTGACCCTGGTGCTAGAGGGGGTACGCAGCTGGAGGAGGAATGTTTGAAGGGGTACGGACTATAAAAAGTTTGGGAACCACTGCTCGTAAGTGATCGCTTTCTCCCGCTCAAACAATGAATGTAACAGACTTCCATCTCAAAAAGTTATTTGAATAGCCTAAAAACATAAGGTAGCCAAGGACTAATAATGAGGGAGAACAAACAATATCAACAGCTTATAGAAAAATTGAATGACAAGTTTAATCAAGTTTAAGCTTATTAAGAAAGAAATGATCCATGCAGGCCGAAATGGCCAATAACCTATCCTCCTACTAGGCCTATCATAAAAGCTTTAAGACAAATTTTAAGTTAGAAACAGTAGCTTATTTCCCAAATATTCTAGCCTATGAAGGTGTTGTCCTAAAGTTGTGGCTTTCAAAAATAACAAGAATAAAAGTCTATAGTTTAAGCCTAAGCATAGACTATTCTCCATCATAGCTTTATGAGAGATGGAACGATATTATTTATTTTTCGATTATTTTATGAGGCAAATAAAGCAATTATTATCCGGTTCTGAAGACAGTAGACTGCTTCTATCCAGCCCATGATGTAGGCCTATAAACTAGCTTACTACGTTAAGATAGCGCGTTCAGACAATTCATTCTCCATCATGTGCGCGCCACACAGACAGACACAGACGCACACACAAACCTGCTTTGCTCCTCCACCAGAAAGGAATACTAGAATAGATTTGCCATTGCCTGCACTTATCCTTTGTGCGGCTTTTAACAGCATTATCTGTCGTCATGATTCGTCCAGTTGCATTCGATTATTGGGGTGGCCAATAGGGCGATAGCATGGTATATCTGCCCTTAACCTTGTTCTGAACATCTCCAAAACAAAGGTCATGTGGTTTGGTAAGAAGAATGCCCTTCTCCCCACAGGTGTGATTACTACCTCGGATGGTTTAGGGCTTGGTGTAGTCACCTCATACAAGTACTTGGGAGTAGAGTTAGACAGTACACTGTCCTTCTCTCAGCACATATCAAAGCTGCAGGCAAAAGTTAAATCTAGACTTGGTTTCCTCTATCGTAATCGCTCCTCTTTCGCCCCCAGATGCCAAACTAACCCTGATTCAGATGACCATCCTACCCATGATAGATCACGGAGACGTAATTTATAGATCAGCAGGTAAGGGTGCTCTCGAGCGGCTAGATGTTCTTTACCGTTCGGCCATCAGATTTGCCACAATGCTCCTTATAGGACACATCGATGCACTCTATACTCCTCTGTAAACTGGTCATCTCTGTATACCTGTCGCAAGACCCACTCGTTGATGCTTATTTATAAAACCCTCTTAGGCCTCACTCACCCCTATCTGAGATACCTACTGCAGCCCTCATCCTCCACATACCACACCCGTTCTGCCAGTCACGTTCTGTTAAAGGTCCCCGAAGCACACACATCCCTGGGTCGCTCCTCTTTTCAGTTCGCTGCAGCTAGCTACTGGAACAAGCTGCAACAAACACTCAAACTGGCCAGTGTTATCTCCATCTCTTCATTCAAAGACTTGATCATGAACACTCTAGCTGACAGCTGTGGCTGCTTAGCGTGATGTATTGTTGTCTCTACCTTCTTGCCCTTTGTGCTGTTGTCTTTTCCAATAATGTTTGTACCATGTTTTGTGCTGCTACCATGTTGTGCTGCTGCCATGATGTGTTGCTAAAATGCTGTGTTGTCATGTGTTGCTGCAATGCTATGTTGTTGTCTTAGGTCTCTCTTTATGTAGTGTTGTGGTGTCTATATTGTTGTGATGTGTGTTTTGTCCTATATACAGTATATATATATTATTTATATATATATATATATTTTTTTATCCCAGCCCCCATCCCCGCAGGAGGCCTTTTGCCTTTTGGTAGGCCGTCATTGTAAATAATAATATGTTCTTAACTGACTTGCCTAGTTAAATAAAGGGGAAATAAAATAAAAAAGTCTGCCAACACAGAGTTCCATCTCCAAGTTTTAATGTGGAAAAATAGACAAATCGCAACAGAATAACTTGGGAGCAGTGTTGGGGGTAATATATTACATACAGGCAGGCTCCCAAGTGGCGCAGCAGTCTAAGGCACTGCATCTCAATGCTAGAGGCGTCACTACAGACCCTGGTTTAATTCCAGGCTGTATCACAACCAGCCGTGATTGGGAGTCCCATAGGGCGGTGCACAATTGGTCCAGCGTCGTCCGAGTTACAGTTTGGCCGGGATTAGGCCGCCATTGTAAATAAGAATTTAACCCTTAACTGACTTGCCTAGTTAAATGAAATAATAACTTTTAGTAATATATAACTTGTATGAGTAATGGAGTAATATAACTTTACTGTTTGCAAATATTGAAATATTATTACAGTTACTTTTTCAGGTAATCCATATATTACTTTCAAAAGCATATTAATACCGGCGTGTTATAGATCTTTTTTACAGCCTTGTATCATGTAACGGAATTTATGCTGTAGGTTAACTCAATAGTATCACGCCCTGACCATAGTTTGCTTTGTATGTTTCTATGTTTTGTTTGGTCAGGGTGTGATGTGGGTGGGCATTCTATGTTGTATGTCTAGGTTGTCTATTTCTGTGTTTGGCCTAGTATGGTTCCCAATCAGAGGCAAGTGTCAGTCGTTGTCTCTGATTGGGAGCCATATTTAGGTAGCCTGTTTTCCTTTGGGTTTTGTGGGTGATTGTATCCTGTGTTAGTGTTTTCACCATACGGGACTGTTTCGGGTTGTTTGTACTTTTGTTATTTTCGTTCAGTGTTCTGTTTGATTTATTAAATATATCATATGTGGACACATACGTGGACACTTACCACGCTGCGTATTGGTCCGATCCTTGCTACTCCTCGTCAGACGAAGAGCACGAAGCCCGTTACAAATAGGCTATCATAAAGTTGAAAATATAAGAAAGATGGCAGCTGTGTTGTTACCCCGCTTAACCTTTTCCTTGTGGAAATGCTACTATTATTTTGAGTTAATCAAGAAGAAAGAGAACAACATTTTAGTCAACACATGAAACATGAAAAAGCATCTCGAGGCATAGTAGGAAGTAGGGGTGCTGAGGGGTGCTGCAGACCCCCTGAAAAATCAGATTTTTTTTTTTTAAATTTGCAGACTTTTTCAGACTTTTTCACAAAGTGGTGCACTGGGCTTTTACTAGTCCTGTGTTAGTGGACCAATATATCCAGCCGTCTGTAACCCAGGCAACCCCACCCCCAAACATCTCACCGTGGCTATGTCTGGAGGTCGTGCACAAGGCACAAAGGTAGCCATAGTTCCAGAAATGTGTGAAAGAGGAGAAATCTATACACATTATGATAATAAACAAAGATGCCTAAATAATTACATTTCCATATAAACAATCGAAATGTCTGATAAATGCAATTCAAAACAGCAATAATGACATTAACATACACTACCGGTCAAAAGTTTTAGAACACCTACTCATTCAAGGGTTTTTCTTTATTTTTACTATTTTCTACATTGTAGAATAATAGTGAAGACATCAAAACTATGAAATAGCACATATGGAATCATGTAGTAACCAGAAAAGCCACCCTTTGCCTTGATGACAGCTTTGCAAACTCTTGGCATTCTCTCAAATGCTTTTCCAACAGTCTTGAAGGAGTTCCCACATATGCTGAGCACTTGTTGGCTGCTTTTTCTTCATTCTGCGATCCGACTCATCCCAAACCATCTCAATTTGGTAGAGGTCGGGGGATTGTGGATGCCAGGTAATCTGATACAGCACTCCATCACTCTCCTTCTTGGTAAAATAGCCCTTACACAGCCTGGAGGTGTTGAGTCATTGTCCTGTTGAAAAACAAATTATAGTCCCACTAAGCCCAAACCAGATGGGATGGCGTATCGCTGCAGAATGCTGTGGTAGCCATGCTGTTTAAGTGTGCTAACCAGTGTCGTGATAAGGGATAGCTTTAGGGCATGTGCTTATTGGGCTAGTATAGTTAGGCCTTGTCTAGAATAAACCCCAAACCCTCCTCCCTTGACACTGAAACAACTTGATTGGTGTAAGCAATAGGGCGGCAGGTAGCCTAGTGGTTAGAGCGTTGGGCCAGTAACCAAAAAGTTGCTGGATTGAATCCCCAAGCTGACAAAGTAAAAATATGTCATTCTGCCCCTGAGCAAGGCAGATAACCCACTGTTCCACTGGCGCCGAAGATGTCGATGAAGGCAGCCCCCCGCACCTCTCTGATTCAGAGAGGTTGGATTAAATGCGGAAGACACATTTCAGGTGAAGGCATTCAGTAATTGCACTTTGAAGTAAATCTCAGCTCTGTTAAAATAAAATATTTTATTGATCATAATGATTCAGGGGTATACGCCCCACCAACCTTAGACAACTATACAGAAACCCCTTTAATTGCTGAAATAAGTCAATAAAATCAATGATGAAGAGAATAGTCTGATTATAATATAATAATTACTGTATAAATGAATATGCACAATGTGATCGTGTGTCAAATACAGTGCCTTCAGAAAGTATTCAAACCGCTTGGCTTCTTACACAGCCTGAATTTAAAAACTTTTTTTTTTAATTGATTTTGTCACACACAATACCCCATAATGTCAAAGTGGAATTATGTAAAAAAAAAAAAGAAAATACAAATTATTAAAACATTGTAATCTAAGGCACTGCATAGCATTGCAGTGCTAGCTGTGCCACTAGCAATTCTGGGTTTGAGTGGATACCAAATGGATACCATGAAATTGGGGAGAAAAAGGGGCAAGAGTTAAGAATTAAAAAAGACAAAAGACAAACAAAAAAAAGAAAAGTTGAAATGTCAATGTTCAACCACTTTGTTATGGCAAGCCTAAATACATTCAGGAGTACAAATGTGCTTAACAAGTCACATCATAAGTTGCATGGACTCACTCTGTGTGTAATAAGTGTTTAACATTATTTTTTAATGACTACCTCATCTCTGTAACCCACACACACAATTATCTGTAAGGTCCCTCAGCCAAGCAAGGTCCCACAAAGACCATGGAGGTTTTCCAATGCCTTGCAAAGAGGGGCACCTATTGGTAGATGGATTAAAAAAAAGCAGACATTGGCTTTGTTTCAAACTCATAAAAGACACACCCTCGTCCACTTACCCTCGCCTTATGCCCTTGGGGGAATCCCTGTCACCTTCTTGGACGTCGGTCCAAACGATTAGCCAAACAAGGGAAGTTCGCAACATAAGTCCCTCAGCCCTCGTTTTTGATCGAGTTTGCGAGTGTAAAATTATGTTCACTTCGGTGCCTGAAACGCCCCATAATTCAATTTGCGATGATTGTACATCCGCTAAGAAGAGTCAGCCGAAACTTAAAACCTCATTGTCAATATGGATATGTCAACATACAAGTGTAAGTAAAATCTAATGTAAAAAGGTTAGAAATTGTGCTACTAATGCATATGACAGTACAAACATCTCGTAAAAGTAATGATGTTTTTGTTTGGTTAGCTTTTGGAAATTGTAGAAATAAAACATTTTCCTCCCTCAAATTCCAGCTAGGCAGGCTAACGTTTGTTAGCTAATTCATTTGCTAGCTATCATACGGTAGGCATATATTAATAATTATATAGTTAATAATAGTAGACATGCAATCATAATTGACTGTAGTGCATATAAAGCACCCACAAGTTACCGGTGGCTGAAATCACAATCATCGCGAGATGAACGAGTGATGAATTTCCAGGCAAAGGCGGTCCATTTAAAAATAATTCCTTCCTCCCTCGCCCTGCAAGTGTATACTCGCCAGACATCATGATACGTCATCAGAAGTATCCACTTAATTTGAGGGCTGAGGGGATAGGGTGTGTCTTTTAAGTGTTTGGAATGCAGCCCTTGAATATCCCTTCGAGCATGGTGACGTTATTACACTTTGGATGGTGTATCAATACACCCAGTCACTACAAAGATGCAGGCGTCCTTCCTAACTCAGTTGCCGGAGTGGAAGGAAACCGCTCAGTGATTTCACCATGAGACCAATGGTGACTTTAAAATATTTACAGAGTTTAATCGCTGTGATAGGAGAAAACTGAGGATGGATCAACAACCTTGTAGTTACTCCACAATGCTAACCTAATTTGCAGAGTGTCATGTCTTCTTCCACTCCTCCCCTCCGGTGTTCGACATGGCCGATTTACTAACCACCGGTCCTGGCAACCATCATTACGCGCTCCTGGCATCAATCATTACGTGCACCTGCCCCTCATGATTAGGCTCATCTGGACTCAATTTCCTCTCTCATTACCTCCCCTATATCTGGTACTCCCTTAGGTCTATTCCCCTGGCAGTATTGACTATGTGGTTCATGTCTGTATGCTACTCATTCAGTCTGCTTTCCACCAGACACTGGGAGATAAATTCACCTTTCACCAGGACAATAACCTTAAACACAAGGCCAAATCTACACTGAAGTTGCTTACCAAGAAGACAGTGAATGTTCCTGGGTGGCCGATTTACAGTTTTGACTTAAATCTACTTGACAATCTATATCTAGACCTGAAAATGGTTGTTTAGCAATGATCAACAACCAATTTGACAGAGCTTGACGAATGTTGAAAAGAATAATGGGCAAATGTTGCACAAATCAGGTGTGGAAAGCTCTTAGGGACTTACCCAGAAGGACTGTAATCACTGCCTAAGGTATTTTTACAAAGTATTGACTTAGGGATGCGAATACTTACAGTACCAGTCAAAAATTTGGACACACCTACCCATTCAAGGGTTTTACCTTATGTTTTACTATTTTCTACATTGTAGAATAATAGTGAAGACATCAAAACTATGAAATAACACATGGAATCATGTAGAAATCAAAGTAGCCACCCTTTGCCTTGATGACAGCTTTCCACACGCTTGGCATTCTCTCAAACAGCTTCACCTGGAATGCTTTTACAACAGTCTCGAAGGAGTTCCCACATATGCTGAGCACTTGTTGGCTGCTTTTCCTTTACTCTGTGGTTCAACTAATCCCAAACCGTGTCAATTTGGTTGAGATCAGGTGATCTGATGCGTCACTCCATCACTCTCCATCTTGGTCAAATAGCCCTTACACAGCCAGGAGGTGTGTTGGGTCATTGTTCTGTTGAAAAATAAATGATAGTCCCATTAAGCGCAAACCAGATGGGATGGCGTATTGCTGCAGAATACTGTGGTAGCCATGCTCGTTAAGTGTTCCTTGAATTCTAAAGAAATCACAGACAGTGTCACCAGCAAAGCACCATCACACCTCCTCCTCCATGCTTCACGGGGGGAACCACACATGCGAAGATCATCTGTTCACCTACTCTCCATTCACCAAAAATCTCAGATTTTGACTCATCAGACCAAATGACAGATTTCCACCAGTCTAATGTCCATTGCTTGTGTTTCTCTGGCCAAGCAAGTCTCTTCTTGTTATTGGTGTCCTTTAGTGGTGGTTTCTTTGCAGTAATTCAACCATGAAGGCCTAATTCATGCAGTCTCCTCTGAACAGTTGATGTTGAGATGTGTCTGATACTTGAACTCTGAAGCTTTTATTTGGGCTGTAATTTCTGAGGCTGGTAACTCTAATGAACTTATCCTCTGCAGCAGAGGTAACTCTGGGTCTTCCATTCCTGTGGCGGTCCTCATGAGAGACAGTTTCATCATAGCGCGTGATGGTTTTTGCAACTGCACTTGAAGAAACTTGCAAAGTTCTTGAACATTTCTGGATTGATTAACCTTCATGTGTTAAAGTAATGATGGACTGTTGTTTCTCTTTGCTTATTTGAGCTGTTCTTGCCATAATATGGACTTGGTCTTTTAGCAAATAGGGCTATCTTCTGTATAGCACCCCTACCTTGTCACACCACAACTGATTGGCTCGAACTGATTTGCTCAAACGCATTAAGAAGGAAAGAAATTCCACAAATTAACTTTTAACAATGCACACCTGTTAATTGAAATGTATTCCAGGTGACTACCTTATGAAGCTGGTTGAGAGAATGCCAAGAGTGTGCAAATCTGTCATCAAGGCAAAGGGTGGCTACTTTGAAGAATCTCAAATATAAACTGTTTTGATTTCTTTGACACTTTTTTGGTTACTACATGATTCCAAAGGTGTTATTTCATAGTTTGGATGTTTTCACTATTATTCTACAGTGTAGAAAAAAGTTAAAAATAAATAAAAACCCTTGAATGAGTGTGTGTCCAAACTTTTGACTGGTACTATATGTAAATTAAATATTTCTTTATTTCATTTTCAAAAAGATTTGTAAAATTTCTAATAACATGTTTTCATTTTGTCATTATGGGGTATTATGTGTAGATGGGTGAGAGCATTTCATTAGATCCATTTTGAATTCAGGCTTTAACACAACAAAATGTGGAATAAGTTAAGGGGTATGAATACTTTCTGAAGGCATTGTATGTAGGTTGAAATCACTGTATGTTAAAAGCACTATGTGTGGGAGTATCCCTAACCTTGCCAACAGACATAGAGCTATGAATGGATTAGTGGTTTACCAAATAGGGCCTTGATGGGCTCGGCAACATTACTGTGATGTGTAATTAATTTTTTGGGGACACGTAAATGTTCTTGCAACGTTCCAATGAATGTGTCTAGAAAATTAACATCTTATGTTCCCGAGAACATGCCAACCATGTTCTGTGTTTTTTTGGTGGGATGTTGATGGAATATTCTCCTAAACCGCAGATAACTCGGCACATTAATGTATTTTGTGGTTGTGATGGTCAAACCCTAACTTTTAAAACCATTTTATATGCCCGTCACAGGCATGATGGAAGAGGGGGACTATAAATCTGAGGAGTCGCCTGCTGTTAAATTACACCGGGGTCGCTTTGGGACATTCAGGCTCAATAAGGGAGGATGTGCTGGTAATTGTGAAATGTCCTTGTCCCCTTTAGGAAAGCAGTGCCTCGACACAGGAGCCAAATTCAGAGCAGGCTGCAGCACAATGTGTCGTTTTCCTCAGATGACAATTTAATCAGACATTTCAGACAAGCGTGAAAACCGGACTCTGCTATAAATGGATTCTGGGGAAATAAGTCACTCTCAAGGCAATGACTCTTATTTTAAAAACTGGAGGGAGCCCACTGAGCAAACACTGGTTGAATCAACGTTGTTTCCATGACACTGAACCAACGTGGAATGGACATTGAATTGACATCTGTGCCCAATGTCTGGAAACATGCAAAATTCAGATGCCTTGATCTTCTCCTTCTCAGGGAGTGTGGGTTGATGTAAAGAAGAAGTAAGTCTTTACCTTCTGCAATGAATGTTATTACAATAATGATTTAATGTGTTCAAAGGATGTCACTCACTCAGCTGTTTGGCAGAGAGACAGCAGTCAGCTTTCATTTCATTAGGTTTTGTAATTTCAATTGATTATTGCAAAGGCACAGTGCAATTTGATTATTGCAAAGGCACAGTGCAATTTGACTGACATTTTGGGGGACTTTTTTGAAAGATTTGCAATTTTACAAAGTTTGACTTTGTTTGATAAGGTTGGTTTGTCATTCCATGGGACATCATAGATTCATTTTAAAGTGCAGAAATAGAAAATGACAGAGATTGTAGTGGAACCAAATTTATCACAGCTCAGTAAATCTTTCTACTATATATATCATAATGTAACCACAATGTTTCAATAGAGACATTTCATTTAAAAAGAGTGAGAATTTTAAGGAGAGAACATTTGCAATTGAGTTGTTAATATTGGGGTGTGAGCTTCATGAGCTCTCTGACAACCAACATTTTTTATTTAAACAAGCAATACATTTAATGATGCTTTCACAGTATATATGTCCCCTTACTTGAGTTCGAAGGTCATTGGAAGATCTTAAGATATACTTGAAACTGACAGTGAAACACAAATATTTAGTACTTTTCCTGGTTACTCCACTGTGTTAACGGTAGCATAGCTGGGACATCCCAGATGTCAACAGCAGCCCATTCAAGTTATGGCAGTTTCATTTCATTCCCTGATGTTATGAGTGGCAATGCATTGAGGGAGCCTTTTGCTTGACTCATCCCTGACCAGCAGTCTGTCGGTGTCATCAATTCTCGTTGATTATGTGATAAGATTTCTGAGCAGGACCAGGCTGATGCGCCACTCTGAGTAAACACTTATCAAGACAGAAGGCTTTCAATTGATTCACCCGGCGCTTGATTTAATGAAGGCCTCGCAACAGCAGAGCATGACCTAACATAATAATCTGATATTGTCTGATGGCGGTTAAACCCCTGCAGGTTGGAGATATTCAATCCATTTGGGTGAAATGAGACAACCTTGTGTCCCCAGAGATTATTTTAAATTACAGGGCTTTGTTGGTTCCACCTAAATCATCATATGACAGAGGGTAACGGCTGACACAGTGATAGAGAGGGCACAGCTATTGCTCCTCTGGCTGTTGTCAAGGGTGAAGCAAGCTACACCTCAGACAGGGGTGTACATCTAGCCAGTTACTATTCATGGTATGATATGTACACTAAAACATAATCAGATATGATATTATAGATCACATCAGGTTCAAGTGTAAGTTCCTTCAATGATGCTGTCGTGTGACTTGTTGTTTGGTTAAATCATCTCTTTCTGCCAAGAGAGAAACAATTGACTTTGTATTGCATTACACATAATGTTGCCTCTTCAAAAGAGATTAGAATGTTTCCTCATTTCAACATCTGTAATATTTGCTTGAGAAGTTGATCAATGAGATGTCAACCTTTATTCACTTGTTCAAAAATATAGCCAGAAGTTTATTGGATTCTCAATGTGTTATCACTATACTTTCAACCATCTAAAGGGCACAACCAAATTCCAATGGAAAAACAATGTCTGACGTTTGGTTTAGTTGTCTTCTAAATGTGTTATCACTGAGCTTTCAATCATTTAAAATCACAACAAGGTTAAAATGGGAATATGTCACATATTCTGTATATACAACAATTTAAAGAGATTCTCTGGTACTTTTGTATACTTTTTAGCCAGTAGTTCTAAAGGTAGTACACTGAAAATTGCAGTACTATGTCAGATACTTTATGTGCAGGTATGTGCACCACATCATTGCTCTCTCTCTCACTCTGCTGTGTGTGCATCTGGCTAGCTGTCACACAAATGGCAAGGGGCTGAAGCTCATTGGCTAGAACTTGAATTGCTAGGGGCCAGCCAAGGTGGTGGAAAATGTAAGGAAAATGGCGCAGCACAGCTTTCAGAAAAACTGTTGCTTTCAAACTAGGGATTTCGTGGCTAGTTGAGGTAATACAGTAATTCTGCTCATGAACTCAGCAAAAAAAGAAACGTCCTCTCACTGTCAACTGCGTTTATTTTCAGCAAACTTAACATGTGTAAATATTTGTATGACCATAACAAGATTCAACAACTGAGACATAAACTGAACAAGTTCCACAGACATGTGACTAACAGAAATTGAATAATGTGTCCCTAAACAAAGGGGGGGGGGGTCAAAATCAAAAGTAACAGTCAGTATCTGGTGTAGCCACCATCTGCATTAAATACTGCAGTCCATCTTCTCATGGACTGCACCAGATTTGCCAGTTCTTGCTGTGAGATGTTACCCCACTCTTCCACCAAGGCACCTGCAGGTTCCCGGACATTTCTGGGGGGAATGGCCCTCGCCCTCCGATCCAACAGGTCCCAGACGTGCTCAATGGGATTGAGATCCGGGCTCTTCGCTAGCCATGGCAGAACAATGACATTCCTGTTTTGCAGGAAATCACGCACAGAACGAGCAGTATGGCTGGTGGCATTGTCATTGGGAGGGTCATGTCAGGATTTTTGCCATCCTGTACCTGTCCCGCAGGTGTGATGTTCGGATGTACCGATCCTGTGCAGGTGTTGTTACACGTGGTCTGCCACTGCGAGGACGATCAGCTGTCCGTCCTGTCTCCCTGTAGCGCTGTCTTAGGCGTCTCACAGTACGGACATTGCAATTTATTGCCCTGGCCACATCTTCAGTCCTCATGCCTCCTTGCAGCATGCCTAAGGCACGTTCACGCAGATGAGCAGGGCATCTTTGTTTTGGTGAAGTTATTTGGATTTTTAGGAATTATCTTTGAAAAACAGGGTCCTGAAAATGGATGTTTCTTTTTTTGCTGAGTTTAGATTATGCATATATGAACTACACATTCAGCTCAAAGCAGGAGGTTTAAAAAATACTAGTTGTCGCCAAAGTTCTGGAGCATTTTTAAAAATGTTTTATTACTGTGCCTCAACTAATAGCACAACAAAATGACCTGAGTGGTATACTACGAAGCAAGCTAGATCTTTTAAAAGATAGCCGGCTTCAGTTAGCTGGTTCCAGATCAGACTTCATCTGTACTATTACGGTGGATATTGCTCGTCCGCCTGCCACTAACTTTAGCAGGATTGTAACTGTGTGTGCATGCCGCACATGGCTAGTTTAACACCAAACTCTTCATTCAGACAATGCTGAAACATCAATCCATGGGCAAGTCAGTGCCACATTTTCCTTTATGCTGAAATCAAATTTAAAGAAAAGTTGTCTTCCAAATTCAACAGGCTATGGCGTGAAATCAGCTTTTAGAAGTGCCGTCTTTATTTTATTAGGCTACTTATCATTTAAGCCGTCTTTTGGTGTGCTTTGTGATAATACACAAGCAGCTTTTCCCCCACTCCTATCACTCCTTCTTCTATCTGTGGAACAGCTGCATTGTAGCCATAGACATATAATCCATAGAAGGGTTTTGAAACCCTGGCAATTTGACTGTTAAACTCATGGGGACACTAACAATGGCTGCCAGTCTTGACTAAAGTGTAAACTGCCATCTGTCAATTACCCTTTTGCAAATTTCAAAATACAATCGCGCAAAAAAACGTACGGTTTGGAAAGGAAATACTTCCTTACTAAATGTGTAACGTGATAGGTATTTTAACATTTTAAAACAATTACACAAAGAAAAACATTTGACTACTAAAATATTTAATTCAGTCCTCTTCCTCAAATGAAGGGGATGATGACACAATCTTTGCAAGAGGGAGGGGAAACTGATTTCATTGGTCCTCAACTCGTGGCTCAGACACTTAATTCAGTATAAATGGAGTTAGCAATGAGTTAGCCTGCCCCTGAGCAGGTTAGTTTTGAAGGATTCATTGCCTTAGAAATTGATCTGGCTAAAAGGTGAGCCACTTTTATGGTACCGGTTATCCTGAGTTGAACTCAGAGTTAACCAAAGATACCTCGCTAACTCCTCAAACCTGATTAGTAGTCTAGGGCTCAGGATTGCAGTTGAGATTATATTAAAAGTACATACAGTGCAAGTGATCAATGCTGTTCGAGATTCTGCACAGATTATTATAGCAATTGTGAAGATCTCCACAGACCCAGGGCCGGATTAGGAAATCATAGACTTTGGCGTTTTTAATAAGTCACATTGCCAGGGTAAGAGCTTACAAAACCCTTCTATGAATTATGTCTATGGCCACAATGCAGCAAGCTGTAGCCAATATTTGTCACGCATGCTGCCAAAACTGCGGCCTTCCTGTAGGCATACCGGTAACTGCAAAAACAAAGGAAACACTTGAGTAACAAGGGATACAAATTAAATCTTATGTTGTGGGGTGCATTTTCCTGGCATGGTTTAGGTCTACTTGTAGAATCTATGACAAGGCGCATTGAAGCTGTTCTGGCAGCTTGTGGTGGTGCAACGTCCTTTTAAGGCACATTATGTTGGTGTTTCCTTAATTTAGGCAGGTAACTGTATGTGCTTGTGATAAAACTTAACCCACAGTTATTTTTTATTAACTATTTATCCTCTGTGGCTAAATTATGCTCTCTGATGTATTTTGAACATTGAGAGCGGGCTCCTGTGGTTGGATAAAAGGTTTTATTTTTTTGCCTATTGTGCAAAAAATGACTGACACAATTGACCAGTCACATTTATTTATTTTTATTTTTTATTAATCACTTACCCAATCAAGGCAGGGCCCCCCAGTTAACCATGTGGGCCCCCTACCTCATCTCATCTGATGATTAGCAGAGCAGCAGCAGGCAGTCCACACTCATTGAGAGCGAGCTCCTGAGTCTTGCTGTGGTTGCAGTGAAAACATATAAAATAATCATATTTTAATACAAATATTTATTTATTGCTGCCTCTTGGGCCCCCCATGGTCCTGGGGCTTTAGCACCGGTAAGCCCCTGCATTAATCCGCTGTTGCGCCTTCTTCGCCACGCTGTCTGTGTGGGTGGACCATTTCGAAATTCAACAGCTCAGACACAAGAGGTATGTGGCAGGGTCTACAGTCAATCACGGATTACAAAAAGAAAACCAGCCCCGTCGAGGACCAGGATGTCTTGCTCCCAGACAGGCTAAACAACTTTTTTGCCCGCTTTGAGGACAATACAGTGCCACTGACACGGCCCCCTACCAAAACCTGCGGGCTCTCCTTCACTGCAGCCGAGGTTGAGTAAAAACATTTAAACGTGTTAACCCTCGCAAGGCCTGCAGGCCCAGACGGCATTCCCAGCCGCGTCCTCAGAGCATGCGCAGAACCAGCTGGCTGGTGTGTTTACGGACATATTCAATCAATCCTTATCCCAGTCTGCTGTTCCCACATGCTTCAAGAGGGCCACATTGTTCCTGTTCCCAAGAAAGCTAAGGTAACTGAGCTAAACGACTACCGCCCCGTAGCACTCACTTCCGTCATCATGAAGTGCTTTGAGAGACTAGTCAAGGACCATATCACCTCCACCCTACCGACACCCTAGACCCACTCCAATTGCTTACCGACCCAACAGGTCCACAGACGACGCAATCGCAACCACACTGCACACTGCCCTAACCCATCTGGACAAGAGGAATACCATGTGAGAATGCTGTTCATCGATTACAGCTCAGCATTTTAACACCATAGTACCCTCCAAACTCGTCATCAAGCTCGAGACCCTGGGTCTCGACCCCGCCCTGTGCAACTGGTCGACTTCCTGACGGCGCCCCCAGTGGTGAGGGTAGGTACAACATCTCCACCCCGCTGATCCTCAACACTGGGGCCCACAAGGGTGCGTTCTGAGCCTCTCTGTACTCCCTGTTCACCCACGACTGCGTGGCCATGCACGCCTCAACTCAATCATCAAGTTTGCGATGACACTACAGTGGTAGGCTTGATTCCAACAACGACGAAGAGGCCTACAGGGAGGAGGTGAGGCCTCGGAGTGTGGTGTCAGGAAAATAACCTCATACTCAACGTCACAAAACAAAGGAGATGATGTGACTTCAGGAAACCAGAGGAGCACCCCCCTATCCACATCGACGGTCAGTAGTGGAGAAGGTGGAAAGTTTTAAGTTCCTGCGTGTACACATCACGGACAAACTGAATTGGTCCACCCACACAGACAGCGTTGTGAAGAAGGCGCAGCAGCGCCTCTTCAACCTCAGGAGGCTGAAGAAATTCGGCTTGTCACCAAAAGCACTCACAAACTTCTACAGATGCACAATCGAGAGCATCCTGTCGGCTGTATCACCGCCTGGTACGGCAACTGCTCCGCCCACAACCGTAAGGCTCTCCAGAGGTAGTGAGGTCTGCAGAACGCATCACCAGGGGCAAACTACCTGCCCTCCAGGACACCTACACACCCATGTCACAGGAGGCCATAAAGATCATCAAGACAACAACCACCCAAGCCACTGCCTGTTCACCCCGCTATCATCCAGAAGCGAGGTCAGTACAGTGCATCAAAGCAGGACCGAGAGACTGAAAAACAGCTTCTATCTCAAGGCCATCAGACTGTTAAACAGCCACCACTAACATTTAGCGGCCGCTGCCAACATACTGACTCACTCAGCCACATTTAAAAATGGGAATTGATGGAAATAGTAAAAAATGTACCCCCACTTTAACAATGCCACTTAATACAATGTTACATAATCCTACATTACCCATCTCATATGTATACTTACTCTATATCATCTACTGCATCTTGCCAATCTCTTATCGCAATGACATGTACCACCTAGCCACTTTTAGAACTATGCCACTTTATGTTTACATACCTACAGTAACTCATCTCATAACGTTCATATATCCGTAAACTCCTTATACCCATCTACTGCATCTGCATGCCGTTCTGTACCACCACTCATTCATATATCTTTATGTACATATTCTTTATCCCTTTACACTTGTGTGTGTGTGTAAGGTAGTAGTGTGGAATTGTTAGGTTAGATTACTGTTGGTTATTACTGCATTGTCGGAACTAGAAGCACAAGCATTTCGCTACACTCGCATTAACATCTGCTAACCATGTGTATGTGACTAATAAAATTTGATTTGATTTGATTTCAGTTTGTCCATGAAGTGTACGCCGAGGAACTTAACTTTCCACCTTCTCCACTACTGTCCTGTCGATGTGGATAGGGGGGTGCTCCCTCTGCTGTTTCCTGAAGTCCACGATCATCTCCTTTGTTTTGTTGACGTTGAGTGTGAGGTTATTTTCCTGACACCACACTCCGAGGGCCCTCAACTCCTCCGTGTAGGCCGTCTTATCGTTGTTGGTAATCAAGCCTACCACTGTAGTGTTGTCTGCAAACTTGATGATTGAGTTGTAGGCGTGCATGGCCACGCAGTCATGGGTGAACAGGGACTACAGGAGAGGGCTGAGAACGCACCCTTGTGAGGCCCCAGTGTTGAGGATCAGCGGGGTGGAGATGTTGTTTCCTACCCTCACCACCAGGACCCAGTTGCACAGGGTGGGGTCGAGACCCAGGGTCTCGAGCTTAATGACGAGTTTGGAGGGTACTATGGTGTTAAATTCTGAGCTGTAATCGATGAACAGCATTCTTACATAGGTATTCCTCTTGTCCAGATGTGTTAGGGCAGTGTGCAGTGTGATTGCGATTGCTTCGTCTGTGGACCTATTGGGGAGGTAAGCAAATTGGAGTCTAGGGTGTCAGGTAGGGTGGAGGTGATGTGATCCTTGACTAGTCTCTCAAAGCACTTCATGATGACAGAAGTGAGTGCTACGGGGCGATAGTTGTTTAGCTCAGTTACCTTAGCTTTCTTGGGAACAGGAACAATGGTGGCCCTCTTGAAGCATGTGGGAACAATACATAAAATATTTAGAGTTACAGTAACCTCAAAACGTGGCCATGGAACTGTTACTAATTTTAAGGCTGAATAAATACTGTTACATTAGTTTGTAAAATAGCCTTAACTTTATGTTAGTAGTTGTATTACAAAAGTAATATTTATTGTGTTTGCTTGACAATGCAACCAAATATCAACATTACAGGAGATGTATCTAATGCTTGGATAGTTTCATCTGAGCCACTGGCTTAATCCCATACTTAAAATTCTATTTTTGGTTTAGTTGGAGACTAAACATAATTTGTTAACAAGTTTATAGGCTATTTACTGTATTGCAAAAGTGATTTTGAATTGTGTTTGGTTGTCAACACAACCAAATATCAACATTTGAAGGAAATGTGCCACTGACTTAGTCTGACAACTCCAGTTTGTCTAGAAACGAATAATTGATATGTTGGATTCACGTCTCCATATCAACTAAAAATCTAAGTTAAAGAATAGGATTAAATCTAATCAAACATTATTTAAAGTGCATTTCACGTTTGATTTGATTTAGGATTTTCTGTTAAAAATGTGTCATCATGATGACATAATCCTGTGGTTGAAATCAACCCTTAAAACAACAGTTTTGAGGGGTTAATGGCTTATTGCAAATCCAATGTGTTTCCCACATAGATTCCATGTCACAATACGTTGACAAATGACTTGGAAACAAGTTGATAGGTCTTCAGTAGACTTAGCCAACTGCTCCTTTAACACTTATCACAAGGTATTTCTTTTAAACCTTGAAATAAAATACAAAATATCATTGGCAGTATCTTTGCTGTTTCGTACGAAGACATGCTATTCCAATGGTAACTCCTTCCTACTTTTGCAGCATGAGAAAGTCATGTGAAAGTTTCAATTGGATTAATTTAATATTTCAGTGCTCATATGCATATTTCATCCATCAGCTGCGTCCTTCCAGGCGCTCATCTTGGTGAATGAGGTTTATGGTGAGGCTGTAAAGGTGAAGAAGTAATTTAGTGAACCATCGCATGAAAGACAAAGATCAAAGCTGCTGCCTCAAGGCACTATCTGCGGAATCCATCTGTTGGTGCTCTGATGTTATGTTAGCGCTCCAGCTCTCATACAGCACGTCTGTATCAAGGAGATGGGGAGGCTCCTGTCACTTCTGTCTCTCATTGGCCATCATAGAAATGATTTGAACCGCTCCTCTCTCACCTGTCTCTGCTGTTGGCAAATGGTCTCAGCTAGCTGTATAGTGGTGGTAGGCTATTCGGAACAAGCCTGCATTATTCAAATGAATGTATGATCCTATGGATGTATTTTACAATTATTGTTTTAGAAATCATTTCAATATACATTTTAAATGTGTAACTTTACATGGGATTTGAAAGTCTCAATAATTGGTGAAGTCTTAAACAATATGTGATGTTGGATCATGAATAACTGCTTGGGTAGCCTAACAATAATGTCTATGAAAGGAGGCCCCCTGTGGGCTCGTTGAGTATTGCATCATAATTTCCCATTTTACCGATAAGGAGACACAGTAGATCCGGTTTCCTGATACCGATGGAATTTAGGCTAACTAGTGTTTTAACGATGCATCTTTCTTACAACTGCCAAAGATGTAACGTTCATTTCTCAAAACACTGCGTACAGAACGTTCGTTAAGCTCGTCGTTGAGGCCGATAGGATCGAATAAAAGGCAGCGCTGCTCTCGGCTCAGCTTTCTCCATTCAAATCTTACCTTAACATTCAAATTATTCCACAATACTGACGACGGATCAGCTCCTAGGGAGATTATCACCTATGGCTGCAAATATTGAGGTATTTTATTCTAATGCTTAACCTATAACAATGCACTAAATCAAGATTAGGCACATCTGTCTCAACCTGATCTGTTGCACCTGTCTTTGTGTTTGTCTCCACCCCCCTCCAGGTGTCCCCAAACTTCCCCATTATCCCCTGTGTATTTATATGTGTGTTTTCTGTTTATCTGTTGCCAGATAAATGTTGTTTCATCAGGCCTACCAGCGTTTTCCCCTCTGCTCCTGTCTCTCGATTTGTTCCTGTTTCCTAGTTTTCCTGGTATTGACCATTCTGCCTGCCCTGAGCCTGCCTGCCATCCTGTACCATTGCCTCTACTCTGGATTACCAACCTCTGCCTGACCTGACCCTGAGCCCGCCTGTTGTTCCGGTGCCTTATACCCTCTCTGGATTATTGACCCCTATCTGCCTTGACCTGTTGTTTGCCTGCCCCATTTGTAATAAGCATTGTTACTTAGACAGTCTGCATTTGGGTCTTACCTTAATAGTACAAACTGGCCATGACTGACCCAGCAGACTTGGACCAGCTCCGCAACGTCATCTCTTCCCAAGGAGCCACCATTGGTAGGCACGAGGAGTTGCTTCGCAGCCTGATGGAAGGGTTCCAGGCCGTGGCTGAACGTCACGACCTAGCATTTGACACATTGCGGGAGCGATTGCATGGGTTGTCTACTAGGCAGCCTACCGTGACAGTAACCTCCCAGCCCCTCAGTAACCCGGGTGGTAGCAGTGCCTTCATCCCAGTTTCCCGGAAACCCTGCTTACCTCCCCCGGAGCGCTTCGATGGAGAGTCGGGCACCTGTCGGGTGCTTCTCGCTCAGTGTTCCCTGGTCATGGAGCTGCAGCTTTCCTCCTTCCCCTCAGACCGCTCTAAGATAGCGTACCTTATCACGCTGATGTCCGGGAGGGCCCTCGCCTGGGCTACAGACATTTGGGAACAACAGTTGGCCGTATGCTTCAGTCTGGAGGGATTCGTGGTGTAGGTGAAATAAGTTTGAGGCTCTGGTGTCCGGGAGAGAGGCTGCCTGGAAGTTACTCCAGCTGCGGCAGGACTCCCTCAGTGTGGCAGACTATGTAGTGGAATTCCGCACGCTAGCAGCGGAGGGTGCCTGGAACCCGGAAGCGCTGTTCGACACGTTCCTGCACGGATTATGGGAGGAAGTAAAGGACGAGCTAGCAGCCCGGGAACTACAGAGGGACCTCGACTCACTCATTGCTTTAACCACCCGGATCGATGGTAGCCTACGGGAACGTAGGAGGGAGAAGAGGTCTGATTGTGGTTCCAATCGCTCACTCAAGGATCCCACCTTGCATCTGATGAACTCTGGAAGTCCCCGGTGTCTACGTCCCTGAGAGAATCTGAGCTTACCCGAGTTCCTCCAAAAGCCTACGAAGACTGCCGATTCACCTCTTCCCGAGCCGATGCAGCTCGGTGGGGCTAGGCTGTCTCCAGCCAAACGCATATGCAGACTTGACACCCAGAGTTGTCTGTATTGCGGTACTGCCGGTCATTATGTGTCTACCTGTCCCTTCAAGAGACCTAGATCACTCGTTGGAGTGAGTACTCTGGTGGGTCTTAATGATAATTTTTCTTCTCCCCCTACTCGTCCTGCTGTGCGGCGACCAGTCCAAGTCTCTCCAGGTACTCATCGACTCAGGGGCCGATGAGAGTCTTCTATGGATGTTACGCTGGCATCCGAGCTAGGCATCCCAACACAACCCTACTCTATTCCCATGGATGTTAGAGCGCTGGACGAGCGCTCTATAGGCCAGGCCAGGCCACCCACCATACCACCCCCATCAATCTATGAGTGTCAGGGAACCACAGCGAGACGATCCAATTCCTGCTAGTTGAGTCTCCACAGGTCCCCTTGGTATTGGGATTCAATTAACTGGGCTACTGGTGCCATTGTGGGCTGTAGCCCGTCCTGCCACACTCATTGCCTGAAGTCAGTTCTGCCTGCCCCGGGACGTCTTCCTGGGAGCTTGGCAATTGCCCCGGACCTCCTTCAGCCCTGCAGAGTACAAGGACCTCCGGGAGGGGTTCAGTAAGGCCCGGGCCACTTTGCTTCCGCAGCACCGACCGGTATCCAAGAAGGTCAAGCCAGATGCGCTGGCACGCCGCTATAGCCACGCGGCTACACCCAAGATCATTTGCCCCTCTGCTGTTTGTCCTCTGTTGCCCCATACCCTCCGTATACTTCCTACCTTTCCTGTGTCTAGAATTAAAACCATGTCTCACAGCCCTTTGTCTCCTGTTTCCAGGAGTTACTTCGACTGTCTGCATGTGGGTCCTACCTTAAACGTGATAACATCATTGCTTACATGTTAAGCTACACATCATTAAATATATTGAGGGCAGAATTTTGACAGTAGCCAAATGGCAAAATAAAACTAAATTGAATGAACATTACATTTATTTGAATATCGTTTAAATATATAGGCCCATACTGTAGGTAGGCTATTTGAATGCAGTAATCTCGGTTTTCATTTGAAGCAAAGAATTTAGTAACTTTGTATTTGTAGTCAACTTTGTTGTGGAAGTTATTGGCGGTCACAGAGAGACTGATAAACACTGTGATTCTATGTTTAGCGGAGTTCTTCTGTGTATAAAGTGACGCGGGATGGGAAAAAGCATCTAACGACGCATTTAGCTGTTCTATGAGTGGTCTGAGGAAGGCGTTAGATTATTCGCGTTTTTAAGTGCAACGTTAATAACGATGGTTTTGGGAAACAGCTCGGAGATTTAATGATGCTCCTACGAAGGTTCTAACGATTAATTTAGCCCTATAGATGCTTTTGGGAAAAGGGGCCCTGGTGAGGAGAATGAGGTTTAGGTTAGCAAAATGCTCCCCTAACCAACGTCAAAATTCTGTCTCATTTGAAGAACGAGAGAATTGTGGAGAACACGCCTCCCATGCTACAATTGGATAGTGTAATGATTGGATATGCACTGTGCATTTCCGGAGGATTTCATTGGCCGCCAGCTCTATGATTACTTTGTAGCAGCGGATTTCAGTTGGTGCCCGGTACGGTATAGTATAGTGCATCTACGAATTTACGTTTCGGTGTTTGTGTTGCTGTCAATCTCAGCAGCTGGAAGGCTATACTCCTGGATTATCTGAAACTACGGTATTGTCATTTAGTTTTGTGAGCTTTTTATATTGCGTTTGTATACGCATTGGACCGTATGGAGGGATGTCGCGATGATGGTCTGCTCTAGGAGAACCAAAACTTTGGTGTCGACATGCGTAATTTTGAGTGGCATGACCAATATTGTCTGTCTTCTCTACGTCGGCTGGATCACTAATTATGTGGCCAATGTGACCACCAAAGTCTCAGAGCCAGAACCGGAGAGAAAGTTTGAAGATGACAACAAGGGAGAAACTCTGAAGATTATAGAGCGACTGGACCGACTGGAAAATGTGGTCAACCAACACATCCAAGGTAGGCTACATGCTAATTTACCGTTCTAGGGACAATGCATAGGATATGTCCACAGTTCTATTTTAGCAAGTAACGTTATATATTTAGAATATTATATTAATAAATGCCAAGTAAATTGGAAAATAATGTAGGCCTAATGTAAAATAAAATGTAACCAAAACTCTTCCTTGAAATGTGCTTATCAATATCAACCACATTGTGTAGTCCAAGTACCGTAAAACGAACTAAGCAGTGGTTTAAACACCATGATAGAGGCTTAATATTTTTTCAATAATAGGTTACAACAGGGGTAGTTAACTAGATTCAGCCGCAGGCAGATTTTTGTCGGGGGAATGGTTCGTGCCGGAACATAATTTAAAATAGTGTGTACACTGCAAATTGACAACAACGAAGCCTAAAAATAGATTGTTATTTTCCAATACAATCATTTCATACCTTGTATTTGTTGGAATACCTGGGAACAGATTTCCTAAATTAAACTCATTTGAGATGAATTCTTTGTGGTTTTATTGTAAATATGTTGTATCAAAAACAAAAATCCTGGGGCAAAAAAATTTATCACTTGCGGGCATGTGTTACAATATGATGGACAAATAGGAAATATGAATTAGTGCTGTGCACTTCACACTGGCGGTCAGAATGCAGAGTAGTGCCGATGCTGGAGTGAACTGATGAGTAAATTTAGCACTTTGAGTACTTGGCCAAATGCATGCTCCGTCTCACATAGATGCACTCCTGTAGCTGGTGCCATATTACATTACTGTGGATCTGTTTATGTTGTCAATGATATCTGTTAGCATGGAGGGAGCTGAGGAGATCACTTGACAAACTGTCAGACCTCAAAAGACCTTTAACACCTAGCCTAATTCTCTCAAATGTCTGTCCAATTTAGCCCTTTTATGATGAAATGAGGGATAGCATGGAGTTTCACATCTTTGCAGTGGACCATAGGGTGTCAGATACTCATGTGTGAGTGCTGCTTCTTCAAATATAGAATACATGGCAGCAGTTTGTGCTGCATGTGTACAGTAGAAGACATGTCAGGTCTTGTTTGCCATTAGTTACCACCCAGCCCTGCTACCACCAAATACAATTTTATTTGTCACATGCTTCGTAAATAACAGGTGTAGAATAACAGTGAAATTATTACTTACTGGCCTTTCCCAGAAATTCAGAGAGAAATGATAACACAAGGAATAAATACACAATGAGTAATGATAACTTGGCTATATACACGGGTCACAGAACGGAGTCGATGTGCAGGGGTATGAGAATGGAGGTAGATATATATATATATAGTGTATATACAGACGTATGTGGACACCCCTTCAAATTAGTGGATTTGGCTATTTTAGCCACACCCGTTAACAGGTGTATAAAATTAAGCACACAGCCATGCAATCTCCATAGGGAAACATTGGCAGTAGAATGGCCTTACTGAAGAGCTAAGTGACTTTCAAAGTGGCACCGTCATACGATGCCACCTTTCCAACAAATCAGTTTGTCAAATTTCTGCCCTGCTAGACCTGCCCCGGTCAACTGTAAGTGCTGTTATTTTGAAGTACAAACGTCTAGGAGCAACAACGGCTCAGCCACAAGGTGGTATGCCACACAAGCTCACAGAACAGGACCGCTGAAGTGCATAACAAATGTCTATCCTCAGTTGCAACACTCACTACCAAGTTCCAAACTGCCTCTGGAAGCAACATCAGCACAAGAACTGTTCATCGGGAGCTTTGTGAAATGGGTTTCCATGGCCAAGCACAAGCCTAAGATCACCATGCGCAATGCCAAGTGTTGGCTGGGGTGGTGTAAAGCTTGCCGACATTGGACTCTGGAGCAGTGGAAACACATTCTCTGGAGTGATGAATCACGCTTCACCGTCTGGCAGTCCGACAGACGAATCTTCGGGATAGGCCCTTCAGTTCCAGTGAAGGGAAATCTTAATACTATAGTGTACAATGACATTCTAGACCAGGGGTCGGGAACCTTTTTGACTAAGAGAGCCATGAAAGCAAAAAAATTGGAAATTTATTTCAGTGAGAGCCATATAATATATTATTTTAAAAGTGAATTCAACTAAATGTCAGTATAATAAGCCTCTGAATTTATTCTTAAATAATGTTGTTATAATACTCACCATTAATGCGACTTCTGGTGCTGCATGGATTTGCTGATGTCTTTGTAGTCTGGTTGGTATTGGTGAGGTTAAGCTTCATGCAAGCGTTGAGGCTTTCATCCGTTAAACGTGATCGTAGGTTGGACTTGATGTTTTTAAGATGTGAGAATGACTGCTCACATGCATACGTAGATCCAAACATGGTCAATACAGCAATAGTCACACGCTGCAGTGTGTGGTATGTGACAGGAAGCGCGTTCCAAGTTTTGAGAATCAGCTGGTCTTCGGGTTGAAGTTTTGAAGAACGGCGCTGCATTTATGTCCTTCACTTGCGTTTCCTCCACTTTGTTTGCCATCACGATGGTACGATCATGAACAGTTCTTGCCGACAGAGGCATGTCTTGTATCCGTTTAATTATCTTGTCTTTGTTCGGAAGATCATCAAAAAGTTCATTGGCTACATCCAGCATGAACGTTTTAGCATACTCGCCATCTGTGAATGGTTTTCCGTTCCTCACTATTGCTAAAGATCCAGCAAAGCTAGCGGAATTATAGTCACCTTGCCGGGTCCATACGCGGAGTTGCTGCTGGCTAGCTTGCACCCTGCTCAGTAGCTCTTGGCACGCTTTCTTTCTGCTGTCTCCCGCAGGGTATTTTGATGCAAAGGTAGCATGGCGCGTGTCGAAGTGCCGCTTTACATTCGACCGTTCATCGATGTAATTTTGTCATTGCAAAAATGCAATAAAATGCAAATTAATTACTTAAAAATCATACAATGTGATTTTCTGGATTTTTGTTTTAGATTCCGTCTCTCACATTTGAATTGTACCTATGATAAAAATTACAGACCTCTACATGCTTTGTAAGTAGGAAAACCTGCAAAATCGGCAGTGTATCAAATACTTGTTCTCCCCACTGTACGTAGGGGTATAGGGACTAGGCAATAGGCTAGATAATAAACAGAAGCAGCAGCATGTCATGAGTCAAAGTTGCAAATAGAGTGAATGCAGATAGTCCAGGTAGATGTTTGGATAACTATTTAGTTGTCTGATGGCTTGGGGGTAGGAGCTGTTCAGGGTCCTGTTGGTTCCAGACTTGGTGCATCGGTACTGCTTGCTGTGTGCGGTGGTAGCAGAGAGAACAGTCTATGACTTGGGTGACTGGAGTCTATAACCATTTTTAGGGCCTTCTGACACACCGTCTGCTATAGAGGTCCTGAATGGCAGGGATCTCGGCCCCATTGATATACTGGCCAATACGCACTACCCTCCATAATGCCTTGTAGTTGGATGCCAAGCAGTTGCCATACCAAGTGGTGACGCAACCAGTCAAATTGCTCTCAATGGTGCAGCTGGAGAACTTTTCTGAAAGCCCATGCCAAATCTTTTCAGCCTCCTGAAGGGGAAGAGGCGTTGTCATGCCTTATTCACGACTATGTTGGTGTGTGTGGACCAGTGACAGTCAATGCCGTTTTAAGATGAGGGAGTACGATTTATATTTTTTATGAGCATGGCCTTATTTTTATTACAGCTTTGGATGACTGTCATTCATATTCTATTCAACCAGCTCAATGTAACATCGATAGGTTTAGGCTGCTACATGATACTCAATGTCCTTATACCCATCATGAGGTTACTACAACCTAACCTATGAATGAAAGCTTACAACAGGTGCACAGGTCAATAATTCGTTTTTTTTAGTAATCAAGGTGACAGACATTGACACATTCAATAACATCTTGCACACGCTTGGCTGTATCTAGCTTATCTAGGGTGTAATCATTAGTCCAGCAGTTGCAAACCAGTTTCTATTGAACAAATTCAGGTATGTTTATCCCTGTTCCGTTTGCTTCCGTTTTAAGAAACATTTTTCAAAAGAATCGGAGGAATGAATACACCCCGGATCACACACAAACACAGTTCATTTTCATAGCAGCCACATACAAACAGCATGATCCATTTGATTGTTGTATAATTACTTATTACAGCTATGCACTCTTCTCACCTTTTCCCATCGCTTGTGGACTTCAGTGCACAACACGTCAGCTTTCTGTGTCCTGGCAACAAAAAAAAATCCAAGCCAAACCTTCATATCATGACCGCTAACCGCTATACACAGAGGAGGATGGAAACTAGCTGTCCTCCGGTTACACCATTGTGCTACCCTACAGAGTGCTGCTGAGGCTGCTGTAGACATTCATTGCAGAACAGTTGTTTTTAATCAATTAATTGGAGACATGACTATTTAGTATCGTTTTATCTAAAAAGGATAACTTAACTTTTTTTATGTCTGACTTTATTTTTATGAAATTCACTGAGGAGGATGTCCTCCCCTTCCTCTGAGGAGCCTCAACTGGTGTGGACCATGTTAATTCCTTAGTGATGTCGACACTAATGAACTTGAAGCTCTCGACCCGCTCCAGTACAGCCCTGTGAATGGGGGCGTACTCGGCTTTCCATTTTCTGTAGTCCACGATCAGCGCCTTTGTCTTGCTGACGTTGAGGGAGAGGTTGTTGTCCTGGCACCACACTGCCAGGTCACTGACCACCTCTCTATAGGCGGTCTCGTCGTCGGTGATCAGGCCTACCACTGTTGTCGTCAGCAAACTTAATGATGGTGTTGGAGTCGTGCGAGGCCACACATTCGTGGGTGAACCGGGGGTACAGGAGGGGACTAAGCACGCACCCCTGAAGGGCCCCTGTGTTGAGGGTCAGCGTGGCGGATGTATTGTTCTCACATAGGTGGTCCAGGTGAAAGAGGGCAGTGTGGAGTGCAATATAGATTGCGTCATCTATGGTTCTGTTGGCGGCGGTATGTGAATTGGAGTGGGCCTGGGATAATGGCGTTGATGTGAGCCATGACCAGCCTTTCAAAGCATTTCATGGCTACAGTTGCGAACGCTATAGTCATTTAGACTGGTTACCTTGGCGTTCTTGGATTAGGGACTATGGTGGTCTGCTTGAAACATGAAGGTATTACAGACTGACAGGTAACACAAGCTGACACCGTCTCACACAATTAAAATGCAGAAGGGTGCTCTCAGCAGCTCGATCGGCGCTCGCTAGGCCTATAACGCTGAGCTAAAATTAAACATAAGAGGGACTGCCACACTGCATGCAGTCGATCCAAAACCCTCCTCGGGAGGTTCATAATGGACTTAACCTCCATAGGGGACAGTCAGGAGCGGTTTGGAGCTATGACCCGCGCCACACCCACCTCCTCTAGAGCGGTGGAAGGGGGGGGTAGTCATGCATAAAGTACACCTGTCTCACTATTACCTAAGCAGTGTGTCACCAAGTTTGTCAAATAAAAAAATACACTTTGCGTGATGGGTTGCGCTGAGGATCCGTTGACATTTCACACATGATCTGTTTGACTTGGAATCCAATACTGGATGACTCTGTCACTGTCGTTCACTATCATTTGGGACTTTGTCACTACCCTTTTGGTGCTCCCCATAGCAGCGGAGGAAAGGCGTCTGTGCTCCTGCCCTGCAGCTATTTACTTGACTGACAGCCCTTTGGCAAGATAAGAAAAATTATTCTTCCCACTTTCTCTCAGGTCATCTAACCTGCCTCACAGTTAACATGCTTTCTATCATACAGACTACTCTGTAGAATATACAGCTGTGCAGAATGTACGTATTTTTTTCTGGTGTTAGTATCTAACCACTAGTTTTGACAAAATTGCTAGTGATCTGTTTTGGTGGAATATACACTGTGGCCAGTTTATTAGGTACACCACCCCATTCACAAAAAAAAAAAATGCTGATGTGTTTTGTGTGTCATCAGGAAGAATAGTGCTGCATCGAGCAGAAATAACATATTAATTTTCATGCCATATCCTCACTCTGACTCCTAGAAGGGATCAGCAGGGTGTCGAAATAGTATAACAATTTTATCTGGGATTTTTACATTCACCACTTTCAAGTGCACAGCAGTGGCAGTAATTTATTTTGGGTCAGCTCATTATGTTTTTTGCTTGACAATGAATTGCTCCCTTTTTTGCCTGAGGAAGATTTGTGCTACTTTGCCCATGTTTTTGTACGGTTGCTGTATGATGACCCACAGCACCCTTTCACAACATCATAAAGGAGATTTAATATGTCAAAAGAGAAAGCTGTGGGACTTTAAATAGTTGGCCGCCTTCATTTGAATTGACAATGTTATTTTCTTCAATCAGATGTTTTGAAAGGTCTTTATTGGCTGTACAGAAGGTACTTCTTAAAGTTTTGAAAAACGCTCCATATTTAGATCAATGCTGCAAAATCATCATTTTTCATCTGTCTAATCAAAACCCTTGTCTGATGTCTCGAGCTTCACACGTTTGCTGATGTCTCTGAATCAATATATACCTGTAATCACTATTGAGCCGGGACTCTGATTACCTCATTCACAGCTGTTGATGAGGAAACAGGGTTGGTCAGAATGTAAGATAAGATTATACTCTATGATATAAAATAGATTATGATGTGAATGCGTCCTTGCACAAGTTAGACCCACACGATCCCACTGAATCCAGTGATTACAAACAGCTAGGTGACATGTTCAATCTTGTCTCAAACAATGTTTTTCTTTCATTACAAATATCAAATACCTTGGGATTTGATATTTCAAGGTTATATTGGGAATGTTCATTTCCTCCATTGATGTGTACATTACAGTACCTTTATCCTTGAGGTCAGTGCTCAAACTAGGATTTATCCCATCTGGATATCCTGCTAAATATGCAGAATCAAAGGGTCTTAACACAAGTCTCCTTTTTGACTAGATGGTTTTCACAGTAGAGTGGTGTAATCTGGCCATACGATGTAGATGAGCACAGCAGGGGGGCTTTGCTATAGATGCCCCCAGCCTGTCAACGGTGGAGTTGTTGCTTGAATGAAAGAACACCACACAGCTTTTGACAGTGAACGCCGTTGAACCTTTTTGTGGTTCAGAAGCTGATTTCAGTTCTTAGTATATAATAAAACTGTGGGGAGTTATTTACGCTTACTGTAAATGGCAAATGAACCAGAATTAGGTTTTGATTGGGTGTTCTCTAGTTAAGCTTCTGCTTTAAGCTCTCACAAAATAATATTTTGAAGATAAATACGCAATGGAGAGTTTGAAAGGATGAGAGTACGAAATATAGTACTAATGGTCAATAGTGAACTGTAAATAGGAGTTTGGTTTCAGTTCAACCGCTGTTTAGAATCTGTGGAATGTCACTCCTGAACTGAGCTACTTGTGCTACGTTCTGTACATTGAGTCGGGAGCAGGATACTTGTTATTTGGCCAGTTGTACTGCAAGGACTTCTGATGGGTCAACCCCGGGCTATAGTGGGGGGTTATAAATGGCATCCTGTTCCTTTGTTCAGTGGAGAAAAGCTGAGGACAGGGGAGACTGAACATCTACCTCCCAGCATAACCTCTTGATTTGTCCTTCTCAAATAAACCTATTTTTCTCCCCCTGATATGCTTTGGAGTTTGTGTTATTGAAGAATAACATCAATTGCTAACACTCTTTCTCTCTCTGTAGCTGCTGAGGCTTTTCTCTCTGCTGGGTAGTGGATAAATCTGCCCGTCCACCCATCTGTGCTGTAGTGTACTGATTATTGACCTTAATCTCCCCTGTAGAAAAGGAAAAACATTTCTGGGCCCCAGCCTTCACTTGATATTGATGCTTCACATCCAGAGACAGTAGGTGGTTATTTGGTCCAAATATATGGAGTTTTCTGAGACATTCTGTAAGTCGTGAAGAATCCAAGTTTCCAGCTCAACAGACCATGTTTATAGCAGTCTTTCTCTCTGCTTAATGAAAGAGTTTGTCATTTTCCATTGGCAACGAGGAAGCATTTGTCCATGCCCACAAACTACTGGTGACACCAGAGAGGAAGTATTCACTTGCTTTGCAAGGCAACACATACAATGCAAAGCTAAATTCTGTAACTTAGATTCTCTGACCTTTTTTAAAGAATGCAGAGGATCGCTTATTTTCATACTGTACACAATACATATTCTACAATTTAACAAGAAAATTGTTTATACAGAAAGGTAATAGCAGGTAAGCATTTACTGTCTAGAACTGGTGACGAGGTTGTCTCATTATCTATTGCCCCATGACCGCTCCTTGACGATAACATTTCCTTGTTCTGAACCTCTCCTCTGCGGTTCCGGTCCTCTCAGGCTGCTGTGGCTGACTGTGCTCTGTGATAATAACATTCCTGCCCTTTCACCACTTGTGGAATTAGAAGATTATTATGAAGATGATGATGGTAGGACTGTACATCCAAAGATCTGCTACACAAACTGAAATTATGTGTATAGTTCATGATTCCTTTTGTATGTGTTTTAGGTGTGAATATCCCTCTTTTAAATATGTACCTTTTATTGATCTTAGGTGATCAGTTGTGCCTTCCATATGACACGAGCAATGTTGAATGGTGCTTGCCACTTATTCCTGTTTGTCAGGTCTCTACTGACCTCTGACAAACCAGCCTGTGACTATCAGGCTGTGACAGAGTGACCACACAGGAGGTGGAGAGATCTGTTTTGGCTCACTCAGCATCCCACCATAAGTGAAGTTGAGCGTGGTTGAAAAAGAAAATGGGTATTTCATGTCTGTGTAAGAAAAGAAAAAGCCAATTATTCAGAGACCGCCAGATGAATCATCTGAGTCTCACGAACAGACAGTTCTCCTCCTGCTGTCATGAGTACTACCACAGACTGAGGGTGATACTGCTCCAGATGATGCCCAAGCGGCACAGGGCAATAATAATTACCATTTTCTCTCCTGGATTATGGGATGAATGTTGTAATGAGAGGCAGTGGGATGTAAACTCCAGATGAATTAGGCAAACAGAGAACCTGCGTGGAGTGCTGGATAAACCAGAGCGAGCGAGAGTGTTCTCATCTCTAAAACTCATCAGAGATAAGTAGCAGCGTACAGACTGGGCTAAAGTTAAGAGGATGAAAAACAAAGCAAACAACTACACGCACGCTCTCGCTCTCTCTCAAACACTCGTACTCACACTCACACACTCTTGTAGGCCAAATCAAACGAAACGCGAACGAGCATTGCTTCGCGTAGATGCGAGAAATGGACTTGCTTTCTAATTTGAAGTGCATGACGCTTTTGACGGCATTGACGCTGGTGGCCCGTCTGTTTTCAGTCATTCACTACCGTGCATTCTAATTCCAGCGTGTACATGCTCTTTGCTCGTTTGCGATTTGTTTCATTTTGCCGTGTGTGTGTGTGTTACACACACTCTCTCTCACACACAAGCCTACCAACTCTCTCCCACCATCTTGCTTTGTGACTCCCAAGCATTGCTTGCATACATAAACATGCTCACAGTGCATCATGTCCGATGCTATTTTACCAGAAATGCATCACTATATGCTTGAACCCCCTTACATTCTCTTTCCACCATACTTATCTTTGTCCATGCCCACAATTACCATGGTCTCCCATGATTGGTCAGCCGATTACATGACGCTGCCAGGACAGGAAGAAGACGCAGTTCAGTGCCACTCGTGCACATTTCCTTTTCAACCTCGAGTCATGCAGAAATTCCAGCTGCCTGTGTGTGGATAGTTCTTCTTTTATGAACTTAAATTCAATCAATATATTATGAGGCAGCTTTTGAAAGGTAACAGTTTTAGCATGTCGGCGAATGTTTCCGTAACAGATGGAAATGGAACCGGGTTAGTAGAGCAGTCAATCAATAGTCAGAGAGCTACTCTGTTCAACACAGGATATAGCACAGACAGAGAGATGTCCTTGGTCAAGTAGGATGACCTGTACTATAGGCTAGGTAGCCTGAGAAGTATTCTTTTGCATTTGACCATTTCGATTTTCAGCAGTGCATCACAAGATTGTGCCGTTTTGATTTGTGGAGTGTTGTGCTACAGAGAGAATCCCAAAGGGGAGAGATGTATAGAATAGTGATAGCACTTCATAGAAGCAACATGCAGAATATTGTATTCTATACTGCTCCCATGAAAGCATACAGTGTATTGGAAATCATTTGAGCTCAAAATAATTCATTGGAGGTTAATTTAGTTTGTCTTAATCAAATTCAAATCGAATTCTGGAGATTCCTACAAGACACCCTAGTTGCCCAAATTTAAGAAATAATTTCCTTTTGACATGTTTTGAATTGCTGCAAAAGTGTAATTTGTCCCTGGAGTGGCTTGAGTCTGCCTTTTACCATGTCAAGGAAAAGATCCCTCTAACCACAAGAAAATGAATGCTATCTAATTAGCTTTACATTATGCATATGCGAAATATGCTGTAGCAACAGGAGGTGTATTGCAATTTGAGACTTTCGATTCAATGTGCATAAAAGCACCTGTGGCTTCTCTGTAAAGTGTTCAGTAGAAACATGTAGCACCTGCATCCCCCTCTGTCCTCCTCAGGGGTTTGTGAGCTGCCATCTGCCCAGCACAGGCTGCTCTCCGGTGGGCTTATTATAACTCCGGGGCCCCTCCACGGAGCCATGCGATGGAGGTTAATTGGGCAGCCGTTCTGCGAGCACACTTCTCATCGCCATCTGAATGTCGCTGCTTTTTATCCTGTCTCACTAACGCCGTCGTGTGAACGAAGCAGTGGATTAATCAACGTTATGAATTGGCTGTTAAAGTGAGTACACTGTGCTTTGAAACAGCTGTTGTAGGCTAGAATGTAATATAAATCAACCACAGACAACACCGCCATATACACCCTCCTATGTAAACCACCAGGGTTGTGATTGATTATATTCCAGTAACCTACTGATGCAGGCATATGCACTAATCTGATGAATCACCCTAAACCCCACGTTGACCTACTGTTCCACCCACATACTGGCCTAGCTGTGCCAACTGACCTGGGGCATGACTGCAATGGGCATAGAAGCAGCGGTGGGCATCTGAATGTGTCTGTTTTTCTGAGAGGGTCTGTAGAGTTGGAGTGCCCTTGCCAGTTTTGCCAGATGACTCTCGCTGTGTGCTGGGTTTAGTGAGCTAATAGTTGCGATTTGGCGAGAGAGCCCATACATCTTTGTCTCCAACAGATGATTGATGGAATGGGAGCTTTTGGGGATCTTACGCCTCTTATTTTTCGGGTTGTCACAGAGGAGTGGAGCACGCTCACAAGTGTGAAGTTCAGATGCATATCCAATCCTCTTTGAAGTGTGGGGGTGTTGCATTTTGATTTCATCAGTGACTTGGTGACACCCGCACATCAGATCTTCCTGGGTTTCAGGCACCTCTTGAATATTCCATTCTAGTTAATGGATCTCAAACAGCCTACAAAACAGTAGGGAGGACTAAAGGTCAAGAAGTCCGCTGCACAATAGGCTCCTCTGCTCTGACCTTCACATGATGTCTATCTATAACCCTCACCTTACACAATGACTTACCTGCATTATTTATTGGCTTTTTTCTTGTGTAGGGGGAAGGTTCAAAATAAAATGGTATTTTCTTCCGAACACTTAAAGTTAAAGCGGGCCCGAAACAGTAGGTAATGGTGCAAGAGATTGCCTCTGTCAGCTGTCCCGACTCTCTTTAAATGAGGTGCCTGATAATGGTGGCTGGGATGTGTTCTTGCCCGCTGCTGTGGGTGGCGCCACCCGGAGGTCAGGGACATCAGGCAGATACTTAACACCTCTGACTGACTGAGCTGATTTGGATGTGGCTTTCTCTACTCTCTGTCAGATTCAGAATCAAGCCAGACTGATACTGAAGGCTGTGCATACACTCCAGGGTGACACGCATCTGTGACAGGGATGAGGAGGACACTCTGGGTGTATTAGCACATAAAGGCTTTAATAGTAGACTCGCGATGACATAGATGCTCGAAGTAAACAACAATAGTGGGTCAATTTCCTCAACAACGTTTTTAAAAGCAGTTAATTACCTCTTGCTGTGAGTTTTTGAAGTCCTGGGCTCCGTTTACATAAATGCATAGTAAACAGATTGGTTATTGTAGTGCTTAGAGGGCACAAAGAATTACAACTGCCCTCCCATCCCACAGATGTGGGCACTCTGTCATGCCTCCCCTGGCTGGTCAGGCAGATGGTCAGCAAGAATCCCATTCAGCCCTACATCTGAATGTCCCGCGCATAGTTCCCCCCCCCGCCCAGCATACCACAGCCCTGCCCTGCCCAACCCATCCCAGCGTCTCAGTGAAGGGCCCTTTCCCCTGTAAAAGCTTCAGTAAATTTGTTTCTGCAAGAAATTAATACATTTATATTTCCCAGAATATGTGAGTGGGCTGTCTGTTCCTTTTTGCCTCTCTGGCGGGGAGGTGGCAGGGCGAATACGTGCAAATGTTGTATTTAGTCTGTCAGGTCATGTTTTCCTCAATGGCCTCGGCAGAACAGAGGTTGCCGCCGGCTGCACTCCTTCCGTTTGGCATATTATTGAATGATTTAATATCATTGCAGTTGTCTTGACCTTTAGTGTCATTACATTGCAAGGGTAACCGTGTACCCGAACTGTGCCGCACGTTCAAAACTCAACATGGAGCTTGGGTAGCCCTTGATTTCACTCACATTAGCTCTTACTATTCCCTCAGTCAACCTCTGTCCCTGATGTGACGGGTAGGACTTGAGCGCGAGGCCTTTTTCTTCTTTCAAACCTTTTCCGTTTCCCTTCAGGCCCACGGGGCCTCGAGAGACCCTGTCTGTTTTAGTTTGAGGAAGCACACTTATCATTTTGATCCATTTCATTCACACTTTCTTCGATGTGGACCTGCAGAGGGGAAATTATACGAACTCTACATCAACACACAAACACTTTGTTGCGAAATGGGACGGGAAATTATTCAAAGCATGTGCTAAATGTAATGCATGTATTATATAGTAATAATTACTTGCATTGCAAAGTAGCCATTCAAAATGACTTAAGTTGAAAATAAGCTAAAACAGTAATGGGGACAATTGGGTCTTATTGAGCTGTTTCTTATGATAAGCAGTCTCATTGGCATTTGCTAAGACACTCCACCGCCAGCAACAACAAATGAATTCAGATCACATATTAGGCCTTGTCTATTATCGCAGTTCACTATCTGCTTTGTGCTTGTTGGAATAGTGCCATACTCCGTACAGCACTGGTGCCTCATCACTCGCAGCTAAAAGTACAAATCAGTTTCGCCAGTGTCCGTACAAATCCAGGAGGCAAGACTGCCACTGTTGGAAAAACTATTGGTTCCTCACATTTACAAGGCCATTTGCAAGCTCAGTGTGGCGGAGGGAAATCCGAGTTGGAGTGAAGCAGTTGTGAACTTTTATCACGTTAATTAGTGGGCTTTGAAAGCTACAATGAAGGAAAAGCTACAGGCTTAGCTATGGTTAGTTTGATCTTTTGAAAATCTGGAGGCTGTAATTTAAGTCTAAAGAAAAACATCTTCATTTAGGCATTCTGCTTGTGTTATGCAATGAATATTAATTTCATTTGAAAGAAAGAAATGTAGACGCTACCTCACTTTCAAACCAAGCCAAACTAAGTCCATGATTTTTATTATAGTAGATATTTTTTTGTGATTGGTTTCTAGCTCATTTGACTGTGTTAAATGCCGTGGTGGTAATTGTACAGTAGAAGATGCGATCAGGTGCAGATTTGACTGGGAGTGGTTTGAACAAAGGCATCAGCATTGGCCTCCAGCTGTGGAGTAATTGGTCTTTTGAAGACTTAGTTTTCCTCTCACTCGGGGGCCGTATGCTTCCTAAACTCGGGCCCTGTTTTCCTGATTGGGAGCATAAGTCTAGTATATTGTGGGCTGCAACTGCCTTGTTCTCAGGAAAACATTTGAAATCTCTGTCACTGAATATTTCAACTCCACAACAGTAAGATGAATATTTCATTTTGAAGGATATAGATTGGTCCTGACAAGTGACTACCATTTCCATGGACCCAGCATTTCTATCAGAATGACTGTAATGAAAGGTCACGTGACGACGTGCATTAGTCCTATCGTTTTATAAAACCTCTCAACTTGATTGTCTCTCGATCTATTACAGCAGTTTAATCTGTGCAGTCTGGTCTGTATCATCGAGATAATTTTGAATCGTTTTTATCTTTTTGAAGGATGTTTTTTTTCTGAACTTGTCACTATTCTCCATGCTTACGTCTGGCAGGCGGTACCAGTGCATCAATGCTCAGACCAACATTCTCCTAAACAGCTTCTATCCCCTGGCCATAAGACTGTTAAATGGCTAACAACTACTGCTCTCCCTCAGACTGTCCTCGGTCACGCTTACTCACACGCGCACACACACTCACCACACCCTCAGTCACATACTCATTACTGATGCCACACACTTACACCCCCCCCTCCACACCTACGCTGCTGCTAAAATGATTATTGATTAGATTCATTACTACCACTACGCTGCTGTTCATTAAATATTGATTTCCATTACCATTTAGTATCTATCTATTTATCCTGCTTCTGGTCACTTACTCCTGTTTACATGTATAAATTACCATTAGTATGTTACCATTTTATTGGTAACCATTTTAAGTATTTATATATTCCTGCTACCAGTCAATTTTCAGCCCTGTTTACATGTTTAGTGCCTTCAGAAAGTATTCACACACCTTGACTTTTTCACATTTTGTTGTTAGAGCCTGAATTTAAATTGTATTAAATATAGATTTGTCACTGGCCTACACACACTACCCCATAATGTAAAATGGGAATTGAAATTTGTCCAAGTGTAAAATATATATATAAGAATGTCTTTAGTAAATAAGTATTCAACCCCTTTTGTTATGGCAAGCTTAAAAACATTCAGGAATAAAAGTGTGCCACATTAAGTTCAATGGACACACTCTGTGCAATAATAGTTTGAATCACTACCTCACCTCTGTACCCAACACATACAATTATCTGTAAGGTCTCTGTCAAGCAGTGAATTTCAAACAGATTCAAGTATTCAGACCCTTTGCTATGAGACTCGAAATTGAGCTCAGGTGCATCCTGTTTCCATTGATCATCCTTGATGTTTCTACAACTTGATTGGAGTCCACCTGTGGTAAATTCAATTGATTGGACATGATTTGAAAAGGTACACACCTGTCTATATAAGGTCCCACAGTTGACAGTGCATGTAGGAGTAAAAACCAAGCCATGAGGTCAAAGGAGTTGTCCTTAGATCTCAGCGACAGGATTGTGTCGAGGCACAGATCTGGGGAAAGGTACCAAAATATTCTGCAGCATTCAAGGTCCCAAAGAACACAGTGGCCTCCATCATTCTTAAATGGAAGAAGTTTGTAACCACCAAGACTCTTCCTAGAGCTGGGCGCCTGGCCCAACTTAGCAATCGGGGGAGAAGGGCCTTGGTCAGGAAGGTGACCAAGAACCCGATGGTCACTCTGACAGAGCTCCAGAGTTCCTCTGTTGAGATGGGAGAACCTCCCAGGAGTACAACCATCTCTGCAGCACTCCACCCATCAGGCCTTTGTGGTAGAGTGGCCAGATGGAAGCCACTCCTCCAGTAAAAGGCACATGACCGCCCGCTTGGAGTTTGCCAAAAGGCTCCTAAGAATCTCAGACCATGAGGAACAAGATTGAACTCTTTGGCCTGAATGCCAAGCGTCACGTCTGGAGGGAACCTAGCACTATCCTTACGGTAAAGCATTGTGGTGGCAGCATCATGCAGTGGGGATGTTTTTCAGTGGCAAGGACTGGGAGACTAGTCAGAATCGAGGGAAAGATGAATGGAGCGAAGTACAGAGAGATCCGTGATGAAAACCTGCTCCAGAACGCTTAGGACCTCAGACTGGGGCGACGGTTCACCTTCCAACAGGACAACGACCCTAAGCACACCGCAAAGGTAATGCAGGAAAGTGAATGTCCTTGAGTGGCCCAGCAAGAGCCCAGACTTGAACCCAATCGAACATCTCTGGAGAGGACTGAAAATAGCTGTGCAGCGACGCTCCCCATCCAACCTGACAGAGCTTGAGAGGTGCTGCAGAGAAGAATGGGAGAAACTCCCCAAATACAGGTGTGCCAAGCTTGTAGCGTCATACCCAAGAAGACTCGAGGCTGTAATCGCTGCCAAAGATGCTTCAACAAATTACTGAGTAATGGGTCTGAAATATGAATTTAAATGTAATACCTGTTTTATATTTTTATAAATTTGTGACTCCTCACCATCTGGATTCGGTCTTGTGTAGCAAAATGTCAAATGGTGTTTTTTTTACATTGGATAAAAGTAGAGACTCAGATCTACCAAATGGTCTATCATACAACTGCATTTGAGGAACAATGGGAAAGTAATTCTGCTTTGACAGTTGAGAAAATGGCCTTTTTGAATGTTTTGGTATCTAGTGAGAGAGCTCTTCTTTGTCTACACCCATTCAGCATCGTTCACACCCTCTTAAGCTTTAGCCCCACCCATCTCGTTTCGCGCTCGGAGCACATACTATACCCTCTGGCCGATGATTTGTTTACCTCTGGATAACATGAAAACAGACTAACCAGCTCTGCTAGCAACCATTTCATTATGCTTTTTTGCAGACACCGGCCATATTCAACGGGTGTTGTACACACATCACGTAACGTTAGCTAACGAGCCAGCCAGCTAACGTTAGCTAGTTAAACAACAACGAACAAAGTGTCAACAATTCCACATTGCTGGGAGATAACCAACCAGGCTCTATTTAGAAAATAAAATGGCTTTGGGAAACAATAACGTTAGCTAGCTAGCTAAACAGTACAATTGAGCTTGAAATGAAACCACTTTCTGTCAATTAGAAACATGTAATATCTAAAAATGTAGCTAGTTAATGTTACTCTCTGAGCAATTACATTCTCCTGATATCTTGTGTAGGATAAATTAAATGCTAAGTTACAATGCTGTAACTTGAAACTATTTATTTATTTTGAAGTTTTTGTTATACATTTGAATATTTGTAGCTACTTTTTAAGGTAACCTGCAGTCAACTTGTACAATATGTTAGGAGATAAAGAAGAGTTCGTTCTTCATTTCACTTGTCACATAAATGACGACAGACCGAAGCCTTGTGAGCAATGCCACTGAGCAAATTTCAGGACTGCTGAGCTCAAACTTGAATGTTGTGAAAATTCTGTGCAACTTCCCACATGCGTTTACTGTGAACACTGAGGCTGTACCCGCTTTAAGTTATCGTTTTAACAATGGCCAAGTAGGCTACTGTGGCTATTTGATCATAATGTAGGCCTACCGGAGTGGTCTATATCAAAAACAATGGAGAAAATGTGTCCCTTAACATTGGCAGAACAGCTATTCCCTTCAGCCTACTGTAGCAGCCCGTGTGTGGTGATCAATGTAGGCCTACATTCCATGAGATGTTTGAAAAAAAACATGCAGGGCTTGACATTAACCTGTTTATCCACTTGTCCTTCAGACAAGGAGGTGACTGAAAATGTTGTGGTGTTTGATGCAAGGAACCACTTTACACGTTTTTTAAACGCATTATTATTCCCATACCATTATTACAGAGTATCAAACAAAATGATGGTACCCTCGACATATTGGCTACTTAGCTTATTCAAGTCGGTCTCAAAATACAACACTGCCCCTTTTTAAGACAAAAAAAGCTCTTTACCTGACTTGCTTTTCAAAGATGTCTAGAAATGTACATGTCTTGTATGAGGTTATCACTCCCATATTAAGTGCAAAGTATCTATAACTGGGCTAATAACTAACTAGCAAAGGATATCAACAAAATGTGCACCTGTGGCTACATGCAGCTCTTGCTTTGATCTCAAACCAAGTGCATCTACTCATTGCCACTCGTGCTGTAAAAAGTCCAGTTCAAAATAAATGGCACATCCATATATGGCAATGTTTTATTTGCATATAGGCCTACTGCAGCTCTGATTAGTTATGCCGCACCGGTCTGTGTAGAGTACTGGCTGAGTAGTGCTATTCCTACGCCGATGTGTTCTACCTACAACAAAATCTCTTGCTTAGTTAGTTTTGCGTACTAAATTATGCATAGTTCGTTTTGTTTCGGTATGTTGCATTGAAAGTGGCTAATATTGCATTGATTCGATCACAAATGCCACACTAAAAATGAAACATAGGGTTAACTATCAAACAGGGAAAACTCTAGAATGAACTTCACTCAACAATCTCGTGCTTCTCGCAGTGTGCTGTTACTGTATTTCTTCTGCACGGCAGTCTCGGGGCTACTGCGTGACGATTAGAGGGACAATGGCTTGTGAGTCACTCACTGTTGTGCAGCACACGACAGGTCATCTAGTTACAGTATGGAATTCACAACTTCATGTTTGCCAGCTTATAACATTTTATAACCTATTAAGTCAACTGTCTAAAATGTGCTAAATGCTCTGCGGTTGTGCATTTACTAACTAGTTAGCTAAGTGGTTAGCTTCTTGCAAAATCGAGCTTCGCTTGGTAACAGCAGAGTCCCCTCCTGGATCAAGAGCGTTGCTGTTTTAATATTTTGTTTTGTGTGGGAGTGTAACCGATGTGAAATGGTTAGCTAGTCACCGATAGAAACGCTAATAGCGTTTCTATCGGTGACGTCACTCGCTCTGAGACCTTGATGTAGTTTTCCTTGCTCTGCAAGGGCCACGGCTTTTGTGGAGCAATGGTTAACGATGCTTCGAGGGTGGCTGTTGTGTGCAGAGGGTCCTTAGTTCGAGCCCAGTTAGGGGCGAGGAGAGGAACGGAAGCTATACGGTTACATGTGCAGCAAACTGTGATTAGAATTTTTTTATTTTTTTATTTTTTTTAACTACTATAACTTTTGAGTTGATGTCTGTCCTGCAAATGCTTTAGGTCAGACTGTATAAAATGTTCAATGAGCTTGTTGGCATTTTAGTTAAATTCTCTATGGGACTTTGCATGTACTTGTTAACATTGCTAACCTTGGATTTACAAAGGCTCAGTGGAGTTTAAAAATGGCACCCCTTGTGTTCAGCTCCGGTATTACAGAATATTCCATTATGGCACAATGTCATACCTTCGTCTCGACCATCTGGATACCGCCCAAGCCTAATGTGCGCACGTGCAAGCGACGTGTGTGTGTGCATGTAAGAGTCTCCCGACAGGCCTTGTGGGTAATTCTCAGACATGATGGATACTGATAGTGCCCTGACTGCGGAGGGAGGTGATCCAAATCCCACAGAGAGGGATTTAGGACAGATGAACAGAGTGAAATACGATGCCCATTTGGACAGATTCAGTAGGCCGTCACACTATGTAAGCACATCAGGATGTGCTACAAATGGTGACTGATAGTTGAAAAGAACAGTTTGGCAAACAAAACTAAAGCTCTTGAAAGAGATGCATTGCAAATGGCTGATCATTATTCACGGTTGAGGAAATAGGTGGGAAGACCATCTGTTTAAATGATGATGAAATTAATCATTTCAGAGCCGAGACACAGCGCTGCAGGCCCAGCAGCACTTCAGCACCACTGGTCCACAAGCCTTAGTGTAAAAGAGGGAACTTTCTCTGTGTGATTTATTCAAGTTCTGTAAACAAACAGATAAAACAAAGGCTTTGGCAAGAGAGAATTTCAATAGCTTTGCAAGCAAATGAGATTCTCTTTTAAAAACCAAATTCCATTATTTTAGGGGGAGTGTGTTTGCTTTAGAAGTGCAAAGCCTGCTGGGATACGCTCTACGAGGCCTTAAAGCGACAATCAGCAGTTAAAACAATAACAAAGCGTTTTCCCCGCCACTTTCGCTAAGAAGCTGAGGGATGGCTTTGTACATTTTTCTTGTAAATTCATAGATGGAGCTATGGATCCAAGGACTGACCATCCACGATATCAAAATTATACACTGCTCAAAAAAATAAAGGGAACACTTAAACAACACAATGTAACTCCAAGTCAATCACACTTCTGTGAAATCAAACTGTCCACTTAGGAAGCAACACTGATTGGCAATATTTGTGCACATTTGTGGCCTGCTGGAGGTCATTTTGCAGGGCTCTGGCAGTGCTCCTCCTTGCACAAAGGCAGAGGTAGCGGTCATGCTGCTGGGTTGTTGCCCTCCTACGGCCTCCTCCACGTCTCCTGATGTACTGGCCTGTCTCCTGGTAGCGCCTCATGCTCTGGACACTACGCTGACAGACACAGCAAACCTTCTTGCCACAGCTCGCATTGATGTGCCATCCTGGATGAGCTGCACTACCTGAGCCTCTTGTGTGGGTTGTAGACTCCGTCTCATGCTACCACTAGTGTGAAAGCACCGCCAGCATTCAAAACATCAGCCAGGAAGCATAGGAACTGAGAAGTGGTCTGTGGTCACCACCTGCAGAACCACTCCTTTATTGGGGGTGTCTTGNTCATGCTACCACTAGAGTGAAAGCACCGCCAGCATTCAAAAGTGACCAAAACATCAGCCAGGAAGCATAGGAACTGAGAAGTCGTCTGTGGTCGCCACCTGCAGAATCACTCCTTTATTGGGGGTGTCTTGCTAATTGCCTATAATTTCCACCTTTTGTCTATCCCATTTGCACAACAGCATGTGAAATGTATTGTCAATCAGTGTTGCTTCCTAAGTGGACAGTTTGATTTCACAGATGTGATTGACTTGGAGTTACATTGTGTTGTTTAAGTGTTCCCTTTATTTTTTTGAGCAGTGTAGTTTTACAGTTTTTGGAGGCTATAGAGTGTTTACTTTTAGAAACATTGGCATAAAACAAGCTTATATTTTGGGTTCTGATGCTATACGACAGTTGAATTAAGCTCATGAGGCATTTGTAAGTTATATTTTTCAAGGATCAATGGGTACCAAAAATGGATGTAGCAACTGCAGATTGTCCCTTTAACAGCAGGAGGCTGTTGAACTGATGTTGTCAAGGGGAATGTAACTTTACCTCTTAGCCAGTAGGATCTCCAGTTACAATGTTGGAGAGAAGTACAAATCAGGAAAATAACTGCAACAATGCAACAGGAAATGGTAATGTACAGTGCATTCGGAATGTATTCAGACCTTGACTTTTCCCACATTTTGTTACGTTACAGCCTTAATACATTTTAAAATATGTTTTTCCCCTCATTAATCTACACACAATACCCCATAATGACAAAGCAAAATATATATTTTTTAGCAAATTTATAACAAAATAAAACCTGGAAATAACACATTTACATAAGTTTTCAGACCCTTTACTCAGTACTTGTTGAAGCACCTTTGGCAGCGATTACAGCATCAAGTCTTCTTGGGTATGACGCTACAAGCTTGGCACACCTGTATTTGGGGAGTTTCTCCCATTCTTCTCTGCAGATCCTCTCAAGCTCTGTCAGGTTGGATGGAGAGTGTCACTGCACAGCTATTTTTAGGTCTCTCCAGAGATGTTCATGTCCGGGCTCTGGCTGGGCCACTCATGGACATTCAGAGACTTGTCCCGCAGCCCCTCCTGCGTTGTCTTGGCTGTGTTCTTAGGGTCGTTGTCCTGTTGGAAGGTGAACCTTCACTTTAGTATGAGGTCCTGAGCGCTCTGGAGCAGGTTACAAGGATCTCTCTGTACTTTGCGGCGTTCATCTTTCCCTCGATCCTGACTAGTCTTCCAGTCCCTGCCGCTGAAAAACATCCCCACAACATGATACTTCAATGTAGGGATGGTGCCAGGTTTCCTCCACACGTGACACTTGGCATTCAGGCCAAAGAGTTCAACCTTGGTTTCATCAGTCCAGAGAATCTTGTTTCTCATGGTCAGATTCTTAGGAGCCCTTTGGCAAACTCCAAGCGGGCGGTCATGTGCATTTTACTGAGGAGTGGCCTGTCTTGGTGTTTCAAAACTTCTTTCATTTTAAGAATGATGGAGGCCACTGTGTTCTTTGGGACCTTCAATGCTGCAGGAATGTTTTTGTACTCTTTCCCCAGATTTTGTGCCTCGACACAATCCTGTCTCGGAGCTCTACAGACAATTCCTTCAACCTCATGGCTTGGGTTTTTGCTCTGACATGCACTGTCAACTGTGGGACCTTTTTATATAGACAAGTGTGTGCCTTTCCAAATCATGTGCAATCAATTGAATTTACCACAGGTGGACTCCAATCAAGTTGTAGAAACATCTCAAGGATGATGAATGGAAACAGGATGCACCTGAGCTCAAATTTGAATCTCATAGCAAAGGGTCTGAATACTTATGTAAATAATTATTTTGTTTTATACATTTGCAAAAAAATCTAAAAACCTGTTTTCGCTTTGTCATTACGGGGTCATTATCGGGTGTGTGTTACAAAATGTGTAAAAAGTCAAGGGGTTTGAATACTTTCCGAATGCACTGTAGATAATTGTAGGGTGCATTTCCATAGACAAGGTCCCATGAGCACCAACGTGTGAAGTTCATAGGCGCTTATCAAATTAAAGATACGATTCTATATTTTTTGGGGAAATGAAGGCATAGGTGAACCATTTTCATCTTAAAAATGAGGCATAAGTAAAGGTTTTGGTTTCTGGATAAACAGATGGAAAAGGAGTCTTAGAAAACATCTACCAGAAAATGTCTTAAAAGTTATCAGAAATACATCAAAACAGTGTCGACAAAGACCCCTGCCAACTAATATCAACACTTACAGTACACACTGAGTGTACAAAACATTAGGAACACCAGCTCTTTCCATGACAGACTGACCAGGTAAACGCCATGGTCCCTTATTGATGCCACTTGTTAATGCCACTTGTTAAATCCACTTCAATCAGTGAAGATGTAGGGCAGGAGACAGGTTAAAGAAGGATTTTTAAGCCTTGAAACAATTGAGACATGGATTGTGTATGTGTGCCATTCAGAGGGTGAATGGGCAAGACAAAAGATTTGTCTTTGAATGGGGTATGGTAGTAGGTGTCAGGCGCACTGGTTTCAGTGTGTCTCGAACTGCAACCCTGCTGGGTTTTGCACGCTCAACAGTTTCCCTTGTGTAGCAAGAATGGTCCACCATGCAAAGAAGGGGGAGGGGAATGCAACTCAATATTAGGAAGGTGTTTTTAATGTTTTGTACACAGTGTATTTATTTACAGTACACTTATTGCTACAATAGGAAATCATAATAATCACCAACCACAGATGGGTCACCAGCAGTCCTCCATTCCACTGGCATACTGTTATGTTAAGCTCATAACTGATTTCTTTCTCTTTTTGAGTTCTGGACAACCCCTGCCTCTCTCTCCCAGCTCTTACTGACACCTACCCATAAGCCCCTGTTCTTTCCATTTACTGTAACCAGCATCCTCACCCACTGAGCACCTGTGGAATTGCCCTAGGCCCATTGACTTGGAAACGTATAGTTATCCCCCACAAAATGTGACCTTTCTTAAATCTTTATACTCAAATCTGACAATGTAAGCCTCCAATAAATGTTAACATAAAAGTTGTACTACAATCTGTGACTTTCATCAAACCCAGAAGTGATGTATTTGCTCTGATGTAATGCAGCATGAATTCAACTGTTTAATTCATAGGGGTCATGTAGATTCATACACGCACACAAAGACAGACAGACATGCCCTCCAGACTGCTCTGTTGGTCTGTCAGCCAGTGTTGTGTTCTAATGAGAGAGTGACCTCTTAAAATGACCAACCTGGAACTCACCTCCTACATTTCTCTGGCAACTCAGTTGTCCAAGACCATCAGCATAATGTCGTTTTCTTGTGCTGGATCAAGATATTGGTAACAAAATGATGGGAAAAATACTCCCCGCTTGCCATTACAAGCGGCACAAAATTTGATCTGATAATAATCTAAGTCCTTGTGACGTACTGTGTTCTCATGAATAGATAAAAACATAAATGCTTTTACATTTTTCTGAGTTTCATGATGCCGTAGCTATAACTTCTACCTACACTGATAATATTCATGTTCATCCTTGCTGCTCTCTGTGGGAGGAAGCGCTACAGACTCTGTGTGTCTATATTGTGTTACTCCAGCTGAGCAAACCATTGAAAACAAGCCAGTGTTTTCTCAGCAAGGTCACTTCAGCCTGCTGTTTGCCATGATGACATCAGTGTGGCAGTAGCTCGTTGGGCTGTACCCCGGAGCTCACAAGCCCCCACCACCTCCCAACCCTAAACAAATGACACTATATATGAAAGACTCTAGCCTCTCAGTGATCTAAGGGGGTAGGGGTACTGTACAAGGTTCAGAGGGAGGATACCTACTAGAGCTCGACCGATTATGATTTTTCAGCACCGATACCGATTATTGGAGGACCAAAAAAAGCCGAAAGCGATTAATCGGCCAATTTAAATTAAAAAAAAAAAATAATAATTGTAATGACAATTACAACAATACTGAATGAACACTTATGTTTAACTTAATATAATACATCAATAAAAATCAATTTGGCCTCAAATAAATAATTAAACATGTTCAATTTGGTTTAAATAATGCAAAAACAAAGTGTTGGAGAAGAAAGTAAAAGTGCAATATGTGCCATGTAAAAAAGCTAACGTTTAAGTTCCTTGCTCAGAACATGAGAACATATGAAAGCTGGTGGTTCCTTTTAACACGAGTCTTCAATATTCCAAGGTAAGAGATTTTAGGTTATAGTTAATATAGTTTTTATAGGACTATTTCTCTCTATACCATTTGTATTCCATATACCTTTGACTATTGGATGTTCTTATAGGCACTTTAGTATTGCCAGTGTAACAGTATAGCTTCCGTCCKTCTCCTCGCTCRTACCTGGGCTCGAACGAGGAACACATCGACAACAGCCACCCTCGAAGCAGTGTTACCCATGCAGAGCAAGGGGAACAACTACTCCAAGTCTCAGAGCGAGTGACGTTTGAAAAACTATTAGCGCGCACCCCGCTAACTAGCTAGCCATTTCACATCGGTTACACCAGCCTAATCTCGGGAGTTGATAGGCTTGAAGTCATAAACAGCGCAATGCTTGAAGCACAGTGAAGAGCTGCTGGCAAGACGCACAAAAGTGCTGTTTGAAAGAATGCTTACGAGCCTGCTGCTGCCTACCATTGCTCAATCAGATTGCTCTATCAAATCATAGACTTAATTATAACATAATAACACACAGAATTTCGAGCCTATGGTCGAATCCGGAAACTAATTTCGAAAACAAAACGTTTATTATTATCGCATATACCCTGACTCTGCGTGCAATGAACGCAAGAGAAGGGACACAATTTCACCTGGTTAATATTGCCTGCTAACCTGGATTTCTTTTAGCTAAATATGCAGGTTTAAAAATATATACTTCTGTGTATTGATTTTAAGAAAGGCATTGATGTTTATGGTTAGGTACACGTTGGAGCAACGACAGTCCTTTTTCCGCGAATGCGCACCGCATCGATTATATGCAACGCAGGACACGCTAGATAAACTAGTAATATCATCAACCATGTGTAGTTAACTAGTGATTATGATTGATTGTTTTTTATAAGGTAATGTTTAATGCTAGCTAGCAACTTACCTTGGCTTCTTACTGCATTCACGTAACAGGCAGGCTCCTCGTGGAGTGCAATGAGAGGCAGGTGGTTAGAGCGTTGGACTAGTTAACTGTAAGGTTGCAAGATTGAATCCCCGAGCTGACAAGGTAAAAATCTGTCGTTCTGCCCCTGGACAAGGCAGTTAACCCACCGTTCCTAGGCCGTCATTGAAAATAAGAACGTGTTCTTAACTGACTTGCCTAGTTAAATAAAGGTGTAAAAAAAGAGCTCAGGGTAAACATTTACCCTGCTATTACGGATGCTAATGAATTTGAGGTGAAAAAGGGACACTGAACTGTGTTCTTCTCCCAAGTACACACTGAATACCATTACCAAAGTGGAGAGGCAGTTACTTTTCCTGAGCTTGACATTATTACACAAATCTTCTGGAAATAGGATTGTGTCAAATGATTTCATCTCGTAGTTTGAGCAGATTGTGTAATTGAATACTGAAACTCATCATGCGGAATGCACACATCTCCTTTACCTTCATTGAGCATTGAAAAGCTACGGAATCTAGTCCATTTCCCAGACGTACTGTTGTTGACAGTATGGAGAAAAAGACTTGAATGCATGCCATAGAAATGTGGTATTTGTGTTATACACAAGACTAGATGCACATCTTGCACTCACCATTTCACAAAACTACAATCATGTGTTGTGTTGTGGGCAAATATTGTTCGCTGTGCCGCAAGGACTTTACTACACTTATCATTTTTCTGTTTTCAAGACTCCAGGGGAAACTGCTTATTGCACAAATGGATAATAGGAAATAATTACTATAAGTGTCTGAATATTTTATTTTACCTCAGTTTAAATGTCATGGTGCAATTTCCACAGCATGCTATCGGTAATAATGGTCTCAAATTGAGAAATAGGCTGAAAACTCTTATGTCCCAATCTTTTACTAACAATATTCAATCAAAAATATGGGGATTGGAAATGCAGACAATTACATTGATGGAAGCTACAATCCATCTGGAGTATTAAAGCTGATCTACCCCCTAATATATATATATATATATATATAGTACACTACTGTTCAAAAGTTTGGGGTCACTTAGAAATGTCCTTGTTTTTGGAGAGAGAAAACACTTGTTTTTGTCCATTAAAATAACATCAAATTGATCAGAAATACAGTGTAGACTTTGTTAATGTTGTAAATGACTATTGTAGCTGGAAACGGCAGATTCTTTTTTTTTTATGGTATATCTACAGTTGAAGTTGGAAGTTTACATAAACTAGTTAGTTATTGACTCCAACCTAAGTGTTTCAACCACTCCACAAATTTCTTGTTAACAAACTATAGTTTTGGCAAGTCGGTTAGGACATCTACTTTGTACATGACACAAGTCATTTTTCCAACAATTGTTTACAGACAGTGAATTATGAGTGAAATAATCTATCACAATTCCAGTGGGTCTGAAGTTTACATACTAAGTTGACTGCCTTTTAAACAGCTTGGAAAATTCCAGAAAATTATGTCATGGCTTTAGAAGCTTCTGATAGGCTAATTGACATCATTTGAGTCAATTGGAGGTGTACCTGTGGATGTATTTCAAGGCCTACCTTCAAACTCATTGCCTCTTTGCTTGACCTCCATGAGATAATCAAAAGAAATCAGCCAAGACCTCAGAATTCTTTGGGGACTTCCACAAGTCTGGTTCATCCTTGGGAGCAATTTCCAAAAGCCTGAAGGTATCACGTTCATCTGTACAAACAATAGTACGCAAGTATAAACACCTTGGGACCACGCAGCCGTCATACCGCTCAGGAAGGAGACTCGTTCTGCCGCGTGGAGATGAACGTACTTTGGTGCGAAAAGGGCAAATCAATCCCAGAACAACTGCAAAGGACCTTGTGAAGATGCTGGAGGAAACGGGTACAAAAGTATCTAAGCATTTCACTGTAAGGTCTTACACCTGTTGTATTCGGCGCACGTGACAAACTTTGATTGGATATCCACAGTAAAACGAGTCCTATATCGACATAACCCGAGAGGCCGCTCTGCAAGGAAGAAGCCACTGCTCCAAAACTGCCATTAAAAAATCCAGACTACGGTTTGCAACTGCACATGGGGACAAAGATCGTACTTTTTGGAGAAATGTCCTCTGGTCTGATTAAACAAAAATAGAACTGTTTGGCCATAATGTCCATCGTTCTGTTTGGAGGAAAAGGGGGGAGGCTTGCAAGCCGAAGAACACCATCCCAACCGTGAAGCACGGGGGTGGCAGCATCATGTTGTGGGGGTGCTTTGCTGCAGGAGGGACTGGTGCACTTCACAAAATAGATGGCCTCATGAGGGAGGAAAATTAACCTGACTCAGTTACACCAGCTCTGTCAGGAGGAATGGGCCAAAATTCACCCAACTTACTGTGGGAAGCTTGTGGAAGCCTACCCGAAATGTTTGACCCAAGTTAAACAATTTAAAGGCAATGCTACCAAATACTAATTGAGTGTATGTAAACTTCTGACCCACTGGGAATGTGATGAAAGAAATACAAGCTGAAATAAATCATTCTCTCTTATTCTGACATTTCACATTCTTAAAATAAAGTGGTGATCCTAACTGACCTAAGATAGGGAATTTGTACCAGGATTAAATGTCAGGAATTGTGAAAAACTGAGTTTAAATGTATTTGGCTAAGGTATATGTAAACTTCTGACTTCAACTGTACAGAGTCCCATTATCAGCAACCATCACTCCTGTGCGCCAATGACATGTTAGCCTTGTTAAAATTATTAACTTGTATTAGCTAATTGATCATTAGAAAACCCTTTTGCAATTATGTTAGCACAGCTGAAAACTGTTGATTAGAGGCAATACAACTTGCCTTTAGTCTACTTGAGTATCTGGACCATCAGCATTTGTGGGTTCGATTACAGGATCAAAATGGCCAGAAACGAATAACTTTCTTCTGAAACTCGTCATTCTATTCTTGTTCTGAGAAATGAAGGCTATTCCATGTGCGAAATTGCCAAGAAACTTTAGATCTCATACAACGCTGTGTACTATTCCCTTCACAGAATGGCACAAACTGGCTCTAAACACAATAGAAAGAGTGGGAGGCCCCGGTGCACACCTAAGAAAAAGGACATTACATTAGAGTGTCTAGTTTGAGGAAGTTTGTCTCAACAGTGAAAAGGCGACTTCAAGATGCTGGCCTTTCTCTGTCCAGTGTCTGTGTTCTTTTGCCCATCTTTAATGTTTTCTTTTTATTGGCCAGTCTGAGAGAGCTTTTTCTTTGCAACTCTTGATTTTATGTTATCCATAAAGGCTCTATGTAAATATTGATGATCTGACTCCATTTAAATGAATTTAACACTGGGTGCAAAAGATTGTTGATTCAGGCTCCAATTCTATCAAAGAGACATTGTTATTGGATATTAACCCAAAACCACACCTATCCATAGAAATATACATTTGATCAGGATCTGAGTGTTGGGGTGCTGTGAGGAGCCCCTGTGTAGCCGAGCCCTTCATGTCAACATCCTCCTCCTCAGATGAAGTTGTACCCTCAGAGTAGCAAATGCTGGGATCCCAGTCGTGGCCGAGATAGAGTTGGTGCTGAGAGAGAGTGCAATGCAGTGGTTATAATTAAATAACCTTGGCCAACAATTAGCATTCAGTAATTACCTGCACCGAGTCCATCATTCGCTATGTTTTGTGAGGACGTTTCCCGGCATCATAAATAACTTAGGAACGTTCCATTGCGTTGCGTTCTTTCTGCTCGCAATACTGGTGTTGAGTGAGTTGGTGCTGAGTGAGTGCAATGCAGTGGTTATAATTAAATAACCTTGGCCAACAATTAGCATTCAGTAATTACCTGCACCGGGTCCTTCATCACTCGCTGTGGTTTGTGAGGACGGTTCCCGGCATCATAAATAACTTAGGAACGTTTTGTTGCGTTCTTTCTGCTCGCAATACTGGTGTTGAGTTGTCTTCTCCAGACAATGTAATCTAGTAGGACTAATCGGTTTTCGTTTTGCTGCTTTCAGTAGACCACAGGAAAAGTAGGAATATGCAAGACTGGTATCAGTAGTCCAAGGCTGCAGTAACACATTGCAGCGTTTTAGATGGATCAATTCAAATGCTAATGCATTCCAGGAAGTGTGCCTGCTACAGTATGTGATCGTGCTGAATACAGTGACTTTTTCCCCACTGGTATAAACCTTTTTCATGTAAGCTGCAGTATGCGGCATGAATGTAAACATTTATTATTTCTATAGCCCAGGCACACACCATTTCACCACTCTCATTTCTCTCACTCTCGCCTACAGAGGTGCCCCAGAAGGGTAGTGATGAAAAAGTAGGGGAGTCCCTCTCAGACTCCTCCCTGTTTGTCCGCTGGGGTCATGACCTTGGTCCTGAGAGTCGTCGTGTGGCGCTGCAGAAGTTCCAGTACTACGGCTACAACGGTTACCTCAGTGACCGCCTCTCTCTGGCCAGACCCATCCCAGACCTCAGACCTGATGGGTACGACCTTTGACTCTTTTGTTGGTTCCTTTTTATTGTCCATAAAAAACACAGAAGTTTCTTGTTCATATCTTGTCTGTTTGCTGTTTCTTCTCAGGTGCAGAAACATGTCGTACCCCACCAATCTCCCACAAGTAAGTATCATATTTATCTTTGTGAACGAGGCCCTGTCGGTCATCCTGCGCTCCATCCACACAGCCATGAACAGGACTCCCTCCCACCTCCTCAAGGAGATCATCCTGGTCGACGACAACAGCAACAATGGTAACTCCTATATTTTTTATTTAACCTTTATTTAACTAGGCAAGTCAGGTAACTGGTAACTCCTATATTCCTACTAAATGTAGCCTACAAAGTATACACACTGCATTGTATACAGGAATCCATTCAGACTGCTTACCATCTTAAATTAAATAACTTCTAAATCCAGGAAGTAACACAAAATGTGGAAAAAGTCAAGGGGTGTGAATACTTTCTGAAAGCATTGTATATCAATTCATACTTGACATTGAGGACCGACAGTGCATCAGGAGTTTCTCTGTTATCTTATTACTGGTAATAAACTCATGAAATGTATCTTACTCCATACACATTTACAATATCTTAAAAAAAAATGCGCAGGTGTTGCCTGCCAATTTAATGGATTACTTTCACACGGCTCCGAATTGAGTTATTTGTTAGCCTAGTTATTTCAGCAGGACAGACCTGCATGTTGATCAGCTATAGAGCCAGAGGGATGTGAGATTTTAAAGGCTCTATTTTACCTAGACTGATCATTTCATATGAAGGTGTTTTTAGCTGCATACTTTACTGAACATATATGTTGAGATGACAAATGAGGGTCAAAAGAGTCCGGCAGAGATTAAAAAAGACTTTCTTTTGAATGTATATTTTTATTGAGGACTCCTATTTCAGGATGTAAATGTTGAATCATTACATTAGAGGGGCTTCTGTAATGTAAATTGTCTGAAAACGGAGCTGAATAGCTGAGATGCCGGGTATTGTCGAGAGTGGAAATTAAGCTGTAAAAGTTTCCTTTGTGGCCATTGGTATTCTAATGAATTCCTTGGCAGTTGGCTCACTTTGAACAATGTGACTCTTCCCATTCTGTACAGTTTCAGGAGTCTGGCTAACGGCTCTCCATCCTGAGTGGGGTGTCTTACTTCCCATGACAATCCCAGTAACCAAATCGACCTTAGTCCTTTTATTTGTCCTTTTCATTTCTTAACAAGTTAAATGACTGTGGGCCTCCCGAGTGGCACAGTGGTCTAAGGTACTGTGGCACAGTGCTAGCTGTGTCACTATAGATTCTGGGTTCGAGTCCAGGCTCTGTCGCAGCCGGCCGTGACCGGGAGACCCATGGGGCGGCGCACAATTGGCCCAGCGTCGTCCGGGTTAGGGGAGGGTTCGGCTGGCAGGGATGTCCTTGTCACATCGCGCACTAGCGACTCCTGTGGCGTGCCGGGCACGGTGCACGCTGACACGGTTGCGGTTGCGGCTGGCTCCTGGTTTAAGTGGGCATTGTGTCAAGAAGCAGTGTTGCTTGGTTGTGTTTTGGAGGACGTACGGCTCTCGACCTTCGCCTCTCCCAAGTCTCATCGCTGCTACTCCCGTACGGACAAGACTAACTACCAATTGGATACCACGAAATTGGAGAGAAAAATCCACTATCACTGGATATTACTTAATATCCATGGTTGTATGATCAATATTGCCATCCAAAACATGTCTGAAAGCCATTTTCCCATGAACTCCAACACCACTGTAATGAAAACAGACATTGATGTCCGGTCCTCGCCCTTCATGTCCCAATCACTCCATCTGGTTGCCATGGTGAGACACTGCCGACACAACCACCTAGCAAATTAAACTAAACAGGTGGCAGATGGCGCTTGTGGGAAAGCAGAATTGACGTCCTTCAACCAGACAATGCTGATAGACATCAATAATCACAACCGCAATATTATTTGAAATCCCCTTTACACCGTGGAATAAATAGAATTTGGGACTGTAAAGCACTTTTCAATTGTGTGGTTAGAGTCAATAGTCCAAGGTACATGCCTTCAGCAGATTTCACAGGTGCAGGATATTATAAGACATTCTATTCTCCTGTATCTTAGTCTGACTCTCTGACATTGCTCGTCCAAATATTTATATATTCTTAATTCCTTTGCTTAGATTTGTGTGTATTGTTGTGAAATGGTTAGATATTACTGCACTGTTGGAGCTAGAAACACAAGCATTTCGCTACACTCGCAATAACATCTGCTAAACACGTATGTGACCAATACAATTTGATTTGACATAATGGGAAATACCTGCACGCTGTTTCAAGGCTTCCCATTGTTGCATTCAACAATGTTTCAGCCACTGTGGTTCTTTGTTAAGGTCAGACAGACAGACTCTGTAAAATGTCTCCCCTTTTTATCTTTCTGTACTGTCTATGAATGTTTCTATAGCTGAGCTGAAGGAGAACCTGCAGAACTTTGTGAAGGAAACCAACTCCCAGCGGCCAGACTTCATCAAGGTGGTCCGCCACGACAAGCAGGAGGGGCTGATCCGCTCCAGAGTCAGTGGGTGGAGGGCCGCCAGCGCCCCCGTCGTTGCCCTGTTCGATGCCCACGTGGAGTTCAACATTGGATGGTAAGGGACTGGAATGCCACGTATGTTCCAATCTATCCAACAGCTTAAAACATTTCATGTCTAGTTATGATCTTTGCTGCATGTGCGGTATAATTGATATGTGCTGTATTTTCTCAGTAATTACTTAATAGAGCTATTACATAACTGTGATTAGATGAGAGGGTTGTCAGAATAATATATGTGACTGCCCTCAGCGCTGGAGTGCTCAAAGGGTTGACGTACTGCTGACTGGAGTTGAGATGTGTTGTTCATGGCAATGTAGTGACACAGGGCTTTCTGTCGACTGACAGAGTTTATGTGCCTGTTAATCATTCTCTCCACAGCTTGACAGGTCGACCGACCGACACACATATATATATATATCTCTGAAGAGTCTGGGCTCAATCCCAAAAAACTCCTGAGGTGCTTTGGCACAGCTCTCAGAACAGACATTTCAGAGTCCTTCTCACTCTTCTGAGCTAACAGATTTTGTGTCTTCGGCTAATGAAATCATTTGGCTCAATGCGACGGCAGTGCTTGAAAAGGAGAGCGCATGAGGCTCTCAGCCTGTCTTTTATGCACACAAACATGTTGGCTATTCATTTTAACATTGATCTGAGGACTTTTATATCGAACAAGTCTGATGCTATTTGTGCTGTTTGCTGTTGACCTCCATACGTTTTTGTGGAGCTCTAACGTTTACATTTTGAAAAATGTATTGAAAAATGGCTGTCATTAAACAAGAGAGGGTGACTGACTGCTATATTTATTTATCACATCACTCTATTCTACATTAAATGATCAGAAACTGTGCACATTTTGTCTAATACCAGTTAAGTGCCAGTCAGCAACAGATGTTCTGTCTAGTCTATAATGGAAAACTCAAAACACCCATGTAGGAGAATTCAATTTACTTTTTAGTGAGTAGAACGACACTGAAAAAAAATATAAACGCAACAGTTTCCAAGATTTTACTGAGTTACAGTTCATATAAGGAAATCAGTCAAAATAAATAAATAAATAAATAAATTAGGCTCGACACTATTGATTTCACATGACTGGGAATAGATATATGCATCTGTTGTTCACAGATTAAATTAGATTTTCAAACTAATAAACATTTTATAGAACATTTTACAAATGAATAAAAAAAACGAAATATGTATTGATTGCGTATGTCTTCACATCCTAGACTCTCCAGAGTTAATAATTGGTGAAGCACCTTTGGCAGCCATGACCACAACTGAATCATTTTGAATACAATTTTAACAACCTTGCACAACTCTTATTAGGGTAACATATATCCATAGATTTTTATCAACATTGCTCAAGCTCAGTAAATTTGATTGGGAATCAGTGATTGGTTCCGTGTGGCTCAGTTGGTTGATATATAGTGCTTGCAACACCAGGGTTGTGGGTTTGATTCCCACAGGGGACCAGCACTATTTTTAAAAAAGTATGAAAATGTATGCACTCACTACTTTGTCACTCTGGATAAAAAGCATCTGTTAAAATGTATGGACAAGAAAATTCAAACCTTTGATTTTCAAGCAGGTTTAAGTCTGGACCATTCAGGAACACTCACCACCTCTTGGAAAGCCATTCTGGTTTGTCTTTGGCGTTAAAATGTGTGTAATTATTAAAACTATTCCAGTGTTAGGTTTTCAGAAGACAATGGTGGGTTTTGCGCGTAACTTTTTACCTTTGTCAGGATCAAAAGAAATATGAAAGAAGCAAACTCCCCAGTCCCTCCCGATGACAAGCATACCCATAACATGATGCTGCCACCACAATAGATTCCCAACCAAATTTACTGAGCTTGAGCAATTTTGCCAAAAACAATGGATAATACAGTATGTTGCCATAAGTGTTGTGCAAAGTTGGTAGAATCTTATATACTGAACAAAAATATAAACTCAACGTAAAGTGTTGGTTTCATGAGCTAAAATAAAAGATCCCAGAAATCTTCTTAATGCACAAAAAGCTTATTTCTCTCAAATTTTGTTCACAAATATGTTTACATCTGTTAGTGAGCATTTCTCCTTTGCCAAGACAATCCATCCACCTGACAGTTGTGGAATATCAAGGAGCTGGTTTTAAACAGCATGATCATTACACAGGTGCACCTTGTGCTGGGGACAATGAAAGGCCACAGATGTGCAGTTTTGTAAGACAACTTGAGACATCTGTGGCATTGTGTTTTGAGGGAGCGTGCAATTGGCATGCTGACTGCAGGAATGTCCACCAGAGCTGTTCCTTTTTCTATCATAAGCCGGCTCCAATGTCGTTTTAGAGAATTTGGCAGTACGTCCAACCGGCCTCACACACAGACCATGTGTAACCATGCCAGCCCAGGACCTCCACTTCCGGCTTCTTTACGGGTGGGATTGTCTGAAGCCAGCCACCCGGACAGCTGATGAAACTGAGGAATATTTCTGTCTTTATTAAAGGCTTTTGTGTAGAATAACTCATTCTGATTAGCTGGGCCTGGCTCCCCAGTGTGTCATGTGAAATCCATAGATTAGGACCTAATGAATTTATTTCAGTTGACTGATTTCCTTTATATGAACTGTAACTCAGTAAAATCGTTGAAGTTGTTGCGTTTTTATTTTTATTCAGTTTAAATTATTCACAGCTGTAATGGCTGCCAAAAGTGCCAAAATACATATGCAATCAGGACATGGGGGGTGGGGTGTTGTACAATTTTCTTTCACTTTGAAAATATGGAGTAGGTTGTGTAGATCTGTAGGGAAAAAATCTAATTTAATCACTTCTTTTTTTTCTTAAAAGCAGCCCAAACTTTAACTAGGCACTCAATGTTGTGATAAGTGTATTTCCTTAGCTGTGGCTTTTACTCATGTCTGGATTGTGATCTGACATACAATACATGGCCATATTTATCCAACCTCATTTGTTTCCCTCACCAAATCAACACATCTCAAACTCCGAATCGGCTTTATATTCTGTGTGTGGTCCGGGATACTGAAAGCTATAGCCATAGGCCAAGATTCCGTAATGAGCCATTAACAATTAGTGACCAGGATGAAAGACCCTCATTCCCACTGTTTCCCCATATCTCCTGTGATGTTAAGGAAGTGCTCGTGTTCACCCTCATATTGTTTTCATTGAAAAAGACACCAAATGTATCTCACCGCAACACAATGTCCCACTATGCCTTGTCTTCCCTACAGGGCCGAGCCCATTCTTCTCAGGATCAAGGAAGACAGAACGCGCATCGTCTCGCCGTCGTTTGACAACATCAAATATGACACGTTTGAGATCGAGGAGTATCCGCTGTCTGCTCAGGGCTTCGACTGGGAGCTGTGGTGTCGCTACCTGAACCCACCCAAAGCCTGGTGGACCCAGTACAACCACACCGCCCCTATCAGGTCACTGTCAGCAAAGACTTAGGAATCAACAGTTGTCTTGTGCTATTTCACAGGCACTGTGTTGCATTGAGAAATCCACACAATGTGTCTGACTTATTTTGTTTTAATAACAGAAAAGCTCTTGTTTTCTTTCTCCTGGTTGTTTTTAGACAGCCGTTACTTAGTAACATGTGGGTAATCCTCATTCTTGACGACAAAAAAAAGAAATAGGCAAACAACCTTGCAGGTTTATTATTGAAAACATATCAAGAAATCAAATGTGGAAAATCTCCAGCTGAGCTCAGAGGTGTTACAAATACGCTAGAAAGTACTAGGAAGTAGTTCATAGAACCACAGTGCATAATTGACTGTTTCTCTCTTTTGAATTCTTTGTACCAGGAGCCCAGCTCTTATTGGCTGTTTTGTGGTGGACAGGAAGTACTTTGAGGAGATTGGCCTATTGGATGAGGGAATGGAGGTCTATGGTGGAGAGAATGTGGAGCTTGGCATCAGGGTGAGTGGAGTGCAAAATAATTATAATCAGCTCAGTAATATGCCAAATCCTAACTTGAGATCGGTCCCCTATTGACATCTATGCTAAGAGTCAATAACAGCAACCAAAACTTAAAAACAGGAAGCAAACCAAAAAGTTGAGCAAAATGGAAGAAAATATAAACTTTTTTTTTTAGAAATCAAAATAGAGCGAGCCAATTTAAAGGTGTTAACCCTCTACATCTCTCAGCCAACTGGAGCCATGTGCCACCTGCTCGTAAATATCCCCTGTGCCAGCACAGGTGAAATGCCTTCTGACTAACGAGATGACAAGCGTGTAACACAGGTGTAACACATACTAATGAGGTGACGCCAATTGGTGCACCCAACGTCCTGAGGTCCAACCTCGAAATATAAATGGAAAAACCAAAACCTGTAACAATAATTTACACAACCTGAGTTGCGTACAAACCCATAGACTGTATCTTACAGTAGCTTTTCTGATTGGCTAACTTCATCCTGCCGGAGGGAGAAATGTGCTCTCTAGCAACTATATTGCATTAGGGACCTGGCTGAATGGGAAATACTTATTGTGTGGAAATATGGCAAAATTGAGGACTGTCTATATAATCCTATTGACTGAAATGATGGTATCGAAATCCATTGAATCGGTGGAGCATAAAGATCACAAGTATGCTGGAGTGACTGTTCAGTACAGTACGGAAAAAGTTCAGGGACCGACCCATTTTTAAGTTGAGTGTATGGCCAACTTGAAATTCTCTATGGAATGGCTTATCTGCGCTCTCTTAACAGGATCTATGCACGTGAGCGCTTATGTAATCACCTCTAATGTTGCAGATAACAGACATCCAGTCACGGATTGTCAGTGTTGTCAGTTATTATGTAAATGAGGCATTTTCTTGACAGAATCAGGAACTGCACATCTGTCCACTGGGCATTGCATCCCCCCTTAATGAATAGTTGTATTTAGGCCTGCCAAAAGAAGGAATGGGATTTTTCTGTTTTTCTACAGATTCTTCCTCCCTGGTACCCAATAACCACATGCTGTGCTTTAATAAATACTTTATTTATAGATCTATCTTCATTATGTTTGTGTTTTATTTACTGCCATTTGATTATTTTAGCATTTTATCTCAGCAGGCGGACTTTTTGCAATTTTACAACGCATTTGTTAGTTAGCTCCCACTCAACATCTCAATTAGCACATTTTTCCTTTGAGCTCCTGACCAGGTTGTGTGTTTAGTTTGACAATGAACGTCCGGGGGAAAACTATTCCGCACTCATAACTGATATATTTCTAGTCTCAGCCACTATTCGTCATACCTTCCACAGCCAGGTGTAATGTTGTCTGCAGATAGTTGTCTCCAGTCCAAAATAGTAGGCATGTGCCCCATTTATAATCCCCATAAGAAGGATTTTCCTCTGCGAGAAGAAAAAGGAGAGTTCTTGAGGGCTCTACTCAGCAAGAGTACAGTGGGTGGACGAAATAAACATACAAACACACAAAGGCTGATATTACACAGTATACATTGTATGCTAAATAAAAGCTCCTCATAACTCTGTACAGTAAGTCGCTTTACAAAATATGGTGATTCGTAAAAGCCTTTTGGAGACGGTTGTGCACTTAAAAGCGTTCATACTATGAGTGTGGTAGCACTACAGTTGTCTGATTTTGAGTGAGATGTGGCAGACAATCAATATGTCACAGGTAATTTTCTGACAATAGCTAGGTTTCTATCCATTTGGCGACAATTTTTCAAGCGAATATTCTAAAATCCGCATGAAAACAATGTGCATTTTCCCACCAGACGTGTTTCCATCAAATGAACCTGTTGTGGATAAAAGGCTGTGCGTGTTGACAGTGCACATAAAAATAACGTTTACAGTTCAATTCACATGTATCGAATAAAGAATAAAAGTTAAATGGGTTTCCATCACATTTTCAACTCTACTGATGTTTTTTTCAAAATAAATTGCCCACTCTGGTCTTGGCCTGTGTGCTCTAGCCAACCGCTCACAGATGCAGTGTGGGTAGGATAGCCTACATGACGAGATTATTATGGACTATTTTTATTTGTAAACATTCTGCCAAGCAATCGATCATCATGCCTCCAGAATAAGACTCTTGATATTTTTGGGAAAGGAGCACCAATCACCATGTGCACTTTCACCACCCTGTGAAGTTTATCATAACTTATTTCATCTGTAGCCAAATAAACTGCATTCTTTCCCGAGTCGTAGTGGGAGGACTACACAACATATCATCGCGTGACTCCAAGTTTACTTTGATATGATGGTTATTATATTAATATTTGCGCATAAAGGCATTTACATAATACATTTTAATGACACACAGTTTACTGACAAATTTGCTGTTTCCATCAGGCCTGTCGTAACATATTTTTATCCGACATGTACTTTACTTTCATAAAAAGGATGAAATCTGGTTACTGACTTCCTCCTTGTATCTAACCCTATGTGTACTACTGAGCTCTGAACACTTCCAAGGCTAGAACTCAGCTTCCTACCTATTTTTTAAATATTTGATTTGGACCATTTTTGTGTGTGTAACGTCAGGTATGGCAGTGTGGAGGCAGTGTGGAGGTCCTGCCCTGTTCTCGGATAGCCCATATCGAGCGTGCTCACAAGCCCTACACTCAAGATCTGACTGCTCATGTGCGACGGAATGCGCTGAGGGTGGCCGAGGTGTGGATGGACGAGTACAAGAACCACGTTTACATGGCCTGGAACATCCCTCCACAGGTAAAGACCATAGCCACCTGAGTTATTCCTGAAAACGTGACCTGACCAGGAAATCTCCATGCCCGAGTCATTTCAGTCTCAATGTGTATTCCATAAATGTTCTATGTAAAACTTTTTTTTTTAAAGTTGTCATGTGGTTATCCATGTGTCTCTTTCTAGGACTCAGGGATTGACATAGGGGACCTCACGGAGAGGAAGGCTTTGAGGAGCAGACTGCAGTGTAAATCTTTCAGCTGGTTCTTGGCCAACATCTACTCAGAGATGAGAACCTACAGTGACACTGTTGCTTATGGAGTGGTGAGTATGTTATCTGTGCTCAGCGTTGTTTCATTTATTAAAGTCCCTTTTCGTCTTGCGAAATCTCGAGGCATTTTTGTAATTTAAAAAAAATGTCACGTGAGGACTAGTTTATCATCAGTATACTGACAATGTCAGCCATAAAACGTAATGCTATAGTCTGCATGTAGTGTGAGGCGTGCATATACTGTACATGCTGAAACAGTCTTTTGCAATATCTAAACGAGAACATAAAACATTACTATCCTAGGAATCCATTTCAAGCCACAGCTTGTGGACAATACCTCCACTGAAACAAAGAAAGTTTGAAGATGCCTGAAAAAAAATAAAGGTCTGTTTTTATTGAAACGGCGTGCATCCAACCCGGAAGCCAGCCGCACCAATGTGTCAGAGGAAACACCGTACACCTAGCGACCTGGTCAGCGTGCACTGCGCCCGGCCCACCACAGGAGTCGCTAGTGCGCGATGAGACAAGGATATCCCTACCGGCCAAACCCTCCCTAACCCGGACGACGCTGTGCTTCGCCCCATGGACCTCCCGGTCGCGGCCGGCTGCGACAGAGCCTGGGCTCGAACCCAGATTCTCTGGTGGCACAGCTAGCACTGCGATGCAGTGCCTTAGACCACTGCGCCACCCGGGAGGCCAATGTGTTCGAATTATTTGATGCCAAATCATGACACTACTGAGCATGTGTGGGAGTCAAGCAACATATTTAACAAGGATGTGATCACTAAGTCTCACATGATTGTTTTCTGAAAACTGAATATGATAATCTGAAGTGCACTGTTGAGAATGATATTAACATAACAAGGACATTATTCCACAATAATTTATTGAAAAATTACAGAATATAGATAAATAAATAAGGCGTAGTAGAAAAGTGCATTTGTTATTTCTTTTTGTAGCTGTAGCTCTAAATCCTGCTCCAAACTGCAAATTCCTCCTGACTCTCAATTTGTGGTCAAACAGATGCTGCAGGACTATTTCTGTCATAATTATTTAGTGGAAAAACGTATTTCTTCCCTTGTTGATGTGAGGATAATGGAAACCAATTGTTTATACTATTGTGTTTTGTCTTTCGAGGCAAACAGTAATTAGCCTAAAGTGCTTCCATTTGTCAAACTGTTCGTCACACAAACCAGTTTTGTGCTGTATCATTCTATTGTTAAAGGACTAATTATCCATTGTCTTTTGCCAGATGGAAGAAGGCCGAGCTTAACGGCTTTTCAGAAACAGATTGTCCATTTAACGAGCTTCTGCGTTCTTAATCCGTCTCAGTCCCTCCTTCCTGGTTATTGCATTATTTTCCTCCTCTCTGTCTGTCTCTTCCAGTTAAAGAACATGCTGAGGAGTGACCTGTGTCTAGACCAGGGGCCTGACTCAGACAACATCCCCATCCTGTACCTCTGTCATGGGATGACACCACAGGTGAGTGCCCTCTAACCCCTCTATCTGTAAGGTCACTCCCAACTCTGTCCTGGTCCTAACACAAACACCACAGCAATTACTACTGGGTCTTTTCCCCACTTACAAAATAAGATTGTTGCTCTAACTATGACTCAAGCTATGCATCCTTGTTTCCTTGTCCGTTGAATGTAAAAGCTCTTGGAAAAGGTTTTGGTGTTTCTCAATGCCTTGTGCTTTTATACTACTTGTCCCTTTTTAAATCTTGGTAATGTGCTGGATTTTAACTCATCATAAACAATGAACGTCTGACCGTCTACATATTCATAATTGCAACAAGACAGTCTAGTACTGCATCTTGAATTTTTTTGAGGACACTATGTTCCACTATTGTCAGAGAAGTCAATATAATCGACTGGTGCCTGAAATGTTAAACCATAGATAGAAATCAATCTACACAGCTACTGTAGCTCTCCAAACTGCTGCACTTTCACTATTCTGTCTCACTGTCGTTATACATTTTCATTTTTCCCTGACACGTACATTTGGCTCATGATAGATAATTGAATTATTATGCATAACATTTTCACTTGATTTTTTTTTGCTGAAACCCAAGATATGAGATGATCAATTGCAAAGGTGCTGAAGTCCAAAATGCAGTTTAGTTCTATTACAGTAACTCTACAGGAATGACTGTAGAATACAAACAGAGATGATGTTTTACATTGGGTATTCAGGCTGAATCCTGCCTCTGTACTATGATGGAGTGTTAGGGGTTAGGATAAGATACCATTGCACTCCATCAGTGTGTAAGCCTATACAAACTCTATCAGAGCATTATCTGGGTATGGATGGAGGTGAAAGGTGCTGTTATAGCGTTGACTATCATTAAATGTGAAGACTGTTCAATTATCAAACCGATTCTCTGTGTAATTATTCCGTAATTAAACAAATCACCGAATAGTAATTAACTAGGAAGGGAAAATGTTTTAGTCCAAATTTCCCGAATATAACTCTTCAGATATTTTATCTTATCGATTACAGTCTTCTATTAATGTATTATTACCTCATCATTCTCATTCCTGAATGTCGCAAACCCTTTATCTGCAATAACCCTAGCATCAAATCAGGAATCAGCGATATACAAATTGGCTTAGTTACTTATTTACAAGCTAACTAATCAATCGCAGAATTACATAAACACACAATAGGTCATACATTGGTTACTTTAGCCCAAACAACCTGGTTAAATAAAGGTGAAAAAAACAACAACAAAAAAACTAACATGACACATTCAAGTCCCTAGTGGACGAAACCAATATGACGGCTTGGTAGAAAAAGGAAAGGGGTGGGGACAGCTCAAGAGCGGGAAACTCAGTGGACCCACTGTAATACAGTTGATAGCTACACTCATGAAATGCTAATACTTTAAACATGAACAGCCGCTCATTCAAAAAGAAATTGCAATTTACATATTTACAAGTGTATGCCTTTGTTGTCCATCTCTGTGATCGCCAAGCTGTCTGCTGGATAGTCAGTCGACAGAAAACCTCTGGTTTGTCCACCAGAGATCAAAGTCTGTTGTAGGTTGTTATAATGGGTACTTCATAGTATCATTCGGAAATGTTCTTAGGACAGATGCGTTTACCAGAATAAGGTATTTTAACAGCTGAAGCCTGAATAATTGGTTTGTAGTTTGTAGATTTCTTCACCATTTCAGCGTGGGAATGATCTCCACCTTTTCTGGTCCTGTCCTTTGGTAGAGTTGCCAACCGTTTCAACATGTAGCGACAGTTTCCATGTTTTCTGGTCTCCAGAGTAGTTTGAACCACTTCACACACCAGCGTCACCCGGCACAGTAGTTAGAGCGTTGGGCCAGTAACCGAAACGTTGCTGGATCGAATCCCCGATCTGACAAGGTAAAAATCTGTCATTCTGCCCCTGAACAAGGCTGTTAACCCACTGTTCCCCAGTAGGCCGTCATTGAAAGTAAGAATTTGTTCTTAACTGACTTGCGTAGTTAAATAAAGGTAAAAAAATGTATGTATGTGTCTCCAGAGTAGAAGCCATTTCAACGTTATCTTGACTAAATGTACATTTTGTCTCTCGTCCTTTTATTCTGGAGTAGTTCCATGACACCGATGTAAATGTCTGTGGTCACTGACTAGTTAAAACTTTTTATGAAAACCCATACTCTCATTTAGAAGGCTAACATCACATTTCATCTTTTCAAAAGTATTCCTATACTCAATCATTTATTTTATACAACATCCAGATGCAACCCCATAATTGAGAAGTGTATACAAACAAAGGAACAGTAGTGTGTCTCCTGTCCTTCATGAGGTCACCAAATGAAACAAACTCGACATGACTGTTCCTTAAGTGTCCACGGACTGCTCCAACTGCTTGGAATACAGAAATACTGTTCAATTATTCAACCGTTTGATGTCCAAGTGTCTCTGTGTTCCACAGTTACATTCCAATCTTCAATACTACTGAGCCCAGAGGCAGTGTATTTTACGACCGCCATAAAGCGGGAGAGAGAGAGGGCACTGTAGAGCGGACCCACTGCAACCTGATCCTTTAGATCTTCACAGGAGAGTTATGACAGTGGTGAATGTCATTGACCATGAACCAGCAACCAATCAGAGTGATGGCTTGTCTACTATGGAGGAGGTAGAAGAGTATTTCCTTTGGGAACGGATGGACTGCCATGCCACCAGGAAATTCCTCGCCTCCAGTAGCGATGTGTGGGTAAAATCTCTGGGGAAGCCAAGCCAGAAAAAAAGCCATATTACAACCTATGTGTTGTGACAATTGCGTTGTTTGCTTTGTAACCTGTTAGACCTATATCACGGTGGCAAGGCATATGAACTAAGGCCCAGACAATAATACGACGCAGTGGCAGAATAAATTCAACCACACCTTTTTTGTTTCATCACAAAACCAGAAGGCAACCTATGTTCGGTGAAGTCCACAAAGCAATTAGCTTTTAACAAAGTTACTTGACCTTCTGCATGGTCAAGCAAGTTAATGTTACCCCCTAAAATACACCTTTTGATTTTGTTCATTTTAAGACCTATTGTTTGGAACAACAAGTACATTATATTTCCAGAATGGGCTCTGTGCTAATTCTGAAGTTATGAAACATTTTATTAGCACTACCAACACAGTGAATGGTAAATGTATTCAAAGGGAAGTCTCTCTGCTGATGATTTGCTGACTGTGCAATCCTAACGGAGGCTTGTGATTGGTTAATTACCTATTATGTACATTTCTATGTATAAAATGGGTTACATCAATAAAAGTACCAGAGAGCTCTCCCAGGAAATGTGGTGTTTGAAGAGTATGTTCCAAATATAATTTCTTTAAGTAAGAAATATAAAAAAGGGTCGTTTTATGATATTCATATTTTTTATTGAATAAATGAATGTGAACGTTTTTATTTCAGAATCTAGACATAATCCATATTTGAGAACATTATAAGGAGTATAATGACACCAAGATGTTGTCTGTATAATGTACGGTTCATAGGGTCTTATAGGAGGCATGTATATACAGGAGGTCTATAAAAAAAAATACCTAAAATGGCCACTTAAAAAAAATCTAATGTATGGTTTGTGATGCAAATGTAAAAAGCATGTCTAACATCCTTCCACCCAATTTAAGTTTCTATGTGAGAATTGCTAAAACAACATTCTGAGATACCAAAAATATTTTTTTGCTCCGGCTGGCATGGAATCGCCCCATTAGAACTGGTGTTACCTAGGAGACCAGACCCTAGACTGTGTGGAGATATGGAGAAAATCCCAATTGGCACTGCACTGGGTGGGAGAAACCTTTTAGGGATCCATATTTCTTATCAAAGGATCTTATCAAAGAGCACTCTACAGATTACTGCAGAGTGAAGGGGAGACCTAACTACAGAAAAAACACAAAGAAATGTGTAATTCTGTCTTGACTGGTTTGATCTATACTGTAGTACTACCAAAGGCAATATCAAGGCACAATGTGAGACCCAAATGCAGACACAGGAGGCAGATGGTTGGAGTCTTACGATGTTTATTAATCCAAAGGGGTGGTTGTTTTCAGTCGTCTGTTACACTTGTTGAAAGTTACTTTGGCATCTTTGCTAATTAACTTAAGATGCATTGATATGATATATCTGTGTGAAATTAGTTTCATAATGAAGGATTGAGGGTTGGCTCGGATAATTGACAGCACCATCTCTTCCTTGCCTAGCATATGAACAGAAAAGTGACTGTCAGGAGGAGAAAGATATATATATATTTGCAATGAAGTCCTTGCTGAGTTAATTGAAGAGGGATTAGTACATGTTGGCTGTGTAATGTACAAATCCTGACAGTTACTGGAGTGCTACAAACACATGTTTTGTTCTTCTATCCTTCTAGGGACCTAAAATTGATTTCCATTCAAAATAATTTTTTCCTTAACCTGAACCATACTGTGGGGTTTTGGCAATTAGACCCTTTGATCTACTTTCCCAGAGTCAGATAAACTTGTGGATACAATTTTTATGTCTCTGTGTCCAGTAAGAAGGAAGTTAAAGATAGTACTGGCTGGCAAAACTAACTAGCGTTAGCATAATGACTTCCAGTAATTGCGCTTACACTAGTTAGCAATTGCGCTAGCAACTTCCTTCAAACTGCACGCAGAGACATAAAAATGTTATCCACGAGTTCATCTGACTCTGAGGAAGTAGATTTCCAAAATCCCTTTAACCCAAACCCTAAACCTAACCATAAACCTAACCCCTAAGTTTAAAATAGCCTTTGTCCTTATTGGGATGTGGGAAATGTCCCCATGAGGTAGAATTTTACTTGTTTTACTACCCGTTTGGGGGATTTTCGGTCCCCACAAGGATAAAAGAACCGACACACACAATTCTTGACATTTAACCTAATGAAGCATCATATGTACAGTAGCTCAGTAATAGAAAGAAGGTGCTCCTGTGCCATCAACTTCATCCTGCTGAAAAACAAAGAGGAACATTAATAAAAAGCTCTCTGCTAACACAAGGGCCTTTTGTTCTAGCCCATCGCTCTGAATTACTTTCCGTCTGTCTGTTATTTCAGAATTGTTACATTTAACAGAAACGTTCCATCGGGATTGAGGCTCTTCTCGCAATGAATACGCAATGAGATTTTTATATGTAAGGGATTGACACGCTCCCTTTCTATTCTTCGTACAGAGGCCTTTGTTCCACACAGCTCAGTATAAAAAAATGTAGAAGTTATTTTCAATGAATCTTAGAGACTGAAATGCTGTGGTATCGGTAACAATATGAGTGTAGGCCAGAATAAGTGTATTGAAATCTTAAAGATAATGGATATCATATATGCTTATGTAATAGTGTCGTCTCCGCAATAGTGTGCAGTGCATTCGGAAAATATATTCAGAGCCCTTCACTTTTTCCAAAAATGTTTACGTTACAGCCTTATTATAAAATGGATTATATATTTTTTAAATCCTCATCAATCTACACACAATAGCCCATCATGACAAAGTGAAAAGGGAGAAAAAAAATCTCTAATTTGGACTCATCAGACCAAAGGACAGATTTCCACCGGTCTAATGTCCATTGCTCGTGTTTCTTGGCACAAGCAGGTCTCTTCTTATTGGTGTCCTTTAGTAGTGGTTTCTTTGCAGCAATTCGACCATGAAGGCTTGATTCACACAGCCTCTGAACAGTTGATGTTGATATTTGTCTGTTAACTTCTCTGAGATATGTGGGACGGTAGCGTCCCACTTGGCCAAAAGCCAGAAAAAATGTAGCGCCCCAAATTCAAATATATTACTATAAAAATCCATCTTTCATGAAATCACACATGAAAGACACCAAATTAAAGCTAAACATTTTGTGAATCCAGCCAACATGTCTGATTTCAAAAAGGATTTACAGCGAAAGCACACCAAACGATTGTTAGCTCAGTACATAGCCACAGAAAAACACAGCCATTTTCCCAACAAAAGATAGTAGTCACAAAAAGCAGAAATAGAGAGAAAATTAATCACTAACCTTTGATCTTCATCAGATGACACTCATAGTACATCATGTTACACAATACATTTATGTTTTGTTTTCAATAATGTGCATATTTATATCCACAAATCTCGGTTTACATTGGCGCCATGTTCAGAAATGCCTCAAATGTCCGGAGAAATTGCAGAGAGCCACGTCAAATAACAGAAATACTCATCATAAACTTTGATGAAAGATACCTGTTTTACATATAGTTAAAGATACACTTGTTCTTAATGCAACCGCTGTGTCAGATTTCAAAAAAACTTTACGTAAAAAGCACACCATGCAATAATCTGAGACGGGGCTCAAACATAACATTTCTCCGCCATGTTGGAGTAAACAGAAATACGAAATTACATCATAAATATTCTCTTACCTTTGATCATCTTCATCAGAATGCACTCCCAGGAATCCTAGTTCCACAATAAATCGTTGTTTTGTTCGATAATGTCCATTACTTATGTCGAAGTAGCTACTTTTGCTAGCATGTTTAGTGCACATGTCCAAACGCTCGCGCAGATGCAGGCGAACTCCGAAGAAAACTTCAAAAAGTTATATAACAGGTCGAATAAACTGGTCAAACTAAATAGAGAATCAATCTTCAGGATGTTGTTATCATATATATCCAATAACGTTCCAACCGGAGCATTCCTTCATGTCTGTAGAAGTTATGGAACGCAAGGCGATATCATGAGGAAAGCGCGTGACCAGGAACTGGCAATCTGCCAGACCACTGACTCATTCCCCTCCCATCCGGCCCCACAACACAGCATAAGCTTCATTCCACTTTCTACAGACTGTTGACATCTAGTGGAATGCGTAGGAAGTGCAAACAGATCCATATCTTACAGGGAATTGAATCGGCGATGGTCAATGTTCAACTCAGTCTCAGAATTCTCACTTCCTGTTTGGATTTTTTCTCAGGTTTTTGCCTGCTATTCTGAGTTCTGTTATACTCACAGACATCATTCAAACAGTTTTAGAAACTTCAGAGTGTGTTATATCCAATAGTAATAATAATATGCATATATTAGCATCTGGGACAGAGTAGGAGGCAGTTCACTATGGGCACGCAATTCATCCAAAAGTGAAAATGCTGCCCCCTATCATAAAGAAGTTAATTGAACTCTCTGAAGCATTTATTTGGGCTGCAATTTCTGAGGCTGGTAACTCTAATGAACTTATCCTCTGCAGCAGAGGTAACTCAGTCTTCCTTTCCTGTGGCGGTCCTCATGAGAGCCAGTTATATCATAGAGCTTGATGGTTTTTGCGACTGCACTTGAAGAAACTTTCAAAGTTCTTGAAATGTTCTCTATTGACTGACATTCATGTCTTAAAGGAATGATGGACTGTCGTTTCTCTTTGCTTATTTGAGCTGTTCTTGCCATAATATGGACTTGGTCTTTTACCAAATATCCCTATCTTCTGTGTACCACTCCTACCTTGTCACAACACAACTGATTTGGCTCAAGTGCATTAAGAAGGAAAGAAATTCCACAAATTACCTTTTAACAAGGCACACCTGCTAATTGAAATGTATTCCAGGTGACTACCTCATGAAGCTGGTTGAGAGAATGCCAAGAGTTGGCAAAGCTGTCATCAAGGCAAAGGATGGCTACTTTGAAGAATCTCAAATAAATATATTTAAAACATAACTTTTTGGTTACTACATGATTCCATATGTTATTTCATAGTTTTGATGTCTTCACCAAAATTATACAATGTAGAAAATAGTAAAAATAAAGAAAAACCCTGGAATGAGTAGGTGTGACCAAACTTTTGACTTGTACAGTATGTCAACCATCTGATTGAAAAACAGTCCGTCTTTGGAGACAGAGAAAATATTTATTTAAGCAGCCCTTATACTTTAGAAAAACCTCGCTTTAAAGCACTGAAGACAATGATTTATGTTTTCGTCTGACTTTGGAATATAAATTATTAAAACAAAAATCTGAATTCTTTTGCATATTAAAAAAATCGTTATTCTTCCAGAACGACTTCACACGTATTCGAAAAGCAAATAATTTATCACAACTGGGATCAAAATATGAACTTTCTTATTGAAAATGTCACATTAATCCTAGCGCTCTTTTTTTCCCAGAGCCAATAAATTGTATCCCCAAGCAATTGTCATTTAACTTGTTTTCTGCTCAGAAGGAGATGGTGCATCATATCAGAATGTGTGAAAATAACTCCCTGTGTGTGAAATTAAGACATAAATGGTTGTCATTTCATTAAGTCAAGCTCATTTCAAAGACGACTCCATTGAGGCCCATTAAGACAGGGTGTAATCTTATCAACAACAAATTAACATAATCACATGGTCCCCTGAAGCTTGCAAAGAGTTATGGAGTTACTATATTTCTCCCTAGAATAATCCATTGAAACTCGTGAATGTTTACAGCAAAAATATCTTACAATCATGGGATGCAGCTGTACATAATATTCACATTATTGTGAAAAACGAGATACAGAGCTTGATCCCATTTATGCCGCACAGAGTTTAGTTGAAAAGAGAAAAATATGCACATCCAACTAAATGCACAGCAAGAGAACTTTTGATATCATTATAATGATAAAATAAATGATTTTTTTTTTTATCACCCAGAGACTGACAAAGAGATATAAAAATCAAAGGCAAAATATCCTGCAACACCACAAATGTCATTTATTTGATCAAGTGTCCATGCAGATTGTCGTATGTGGGAAAGACGCGTAGAGCGCTTAAAACAATAATCACGGAACACAGGAGTTGCATTAGACATAATGATATCAAAAGTCCTCTTGGTCTGCATTTTTCCCAGGCAAAGCACAACTTGTCCTTTCTCCCCTATCTGGGCATTGAATATGTGAAAATGCCATGTTTCCTCCTTAGACAAGAGTCCTTTTGGATACATTTCCTCAACACTGTCTCCAAGAGGTCTAAATGAGGAACTAGACATAAAATATTTTCTATAAAATGTGTTCTGCTCATAGGGAGTGCTGTTTTCCCATTTTCTGTATATTGTATACAAAATGATTAACACATTTCTCTTTTACCTATCTATATTAGCCTACTTGACATGGATAAAAAAAGTACATGTAATTGTTTTTCCATAATGTCTGTGTAATATTTATTGTGAGGTTAATGTATTATATGTATTCAAGTGACTGGATGTTCATGCATCTAGAGGTTATTTAGGTAGGTGTGTTTCACAGTGGTGTATGACCTGACGAAGATCCAACTCGGATCAAAAGGTTGTCTTTATTGTGCATCTGATTAAATCACCATGGGAGCATACCAGAGTTGCAGACACAGAGTTTAGTTACCATGATGACTTTCCATTCTTTCTCATCACCTGTATGGTTAGTGCTATCTGGAATCCTTGATGTCCCTACCCTAACCTTAACCCCTACCCTAACCTTATCCCCTACCCTTACCTTAATCCTTATCTAACCATAACTCCCTTAACCGTTTGAAAATTCAACTTCAATGGGGTGATGTCAGAGTTGGAACGTCCCAAGGAATCCATTTAGACATCCTCTCCTGTATGACTTCTGTATGAGTGTTGGGGGACGGGGGGTGTGGGATGTGTGTGTTTGGGATGATATTTAAGGCATGTGTGTGTGTGTGTGTGTGTGTGTGTGTGTGTGTGTGTGTGTGTGTGTGTGTGTGTGTGTGTGTGTGTGTATGCCACAAACATATAAACGCAACATGTAAACACTTACTGAAAAAACAGGCTTCTGACAAACAGTTGTGGCAAACCTTTAGCCAATTTGCCTCAAATTTGCGACAAGCTCATAGTTTCACATGCAAATTAGTTTTGTGGCAAACTGTTGCTGTAAATTTGCGGCAACTTGTGAACTTCTGGGAAACTTGTGGCGAACATTCTGTTTGTTGTAAACTCAGTATGAATATGCAAATTAGATCACATTTTTGGTTACTGTGTGTTAAACAACATTGGAATGTATCTACAGTGTATTCAGACCACGTTACTTTTTCCACATTTTGTTACGTTACAGCCTTATTCTAAAATAGATTTTAAAAATCTACACACAATACCCCATAAAGTAAACGCAAAGACAGATTTTTTTGAAATTCTTTAAAATGGATAAAAAATGCAAAACTTAAACCATATTTACAGAAGTTGTCAGACCCTTTACTCAGTAATTTGTTGAAGCATCTTTGGCGGAAACTTCAGCCTCAAGTCTCCTTGGGTATTATGATGCTACAAGCTTGGCACACCTGTATTTGGGGAGTTTCTCCCATTCTTCTCTGCAGCACCTCAAGCTCTGTCAGGTTGGATGGGGAGTGTCGCTGCACAGCTATTTTCAGGTCTCTCCAGAGATGTTCGATCTGGTTCAAGTCCGGGCTCTGGCTGGGCCACTCATGGACATTCAGAGACTTGTCCCAAAGCCACTTCTGCGTTGTCTTGGCTGTGTGCTTAGGGTAATTGTCCTGTTGGAAGGTGAATCTTCATTCCAGTCTGAGGTCCTGAGGGCTCTGGAGCAGGTTTTCATCAAGGATCTCTCTGTACTTTACTCTGTTAATTTTTCCCTCGATCCTGACTAGTCTAAACATCTCCACAGTATAATGCTGCCACCACCATGCTTCCCCGTAGGGATGGTGCTAAGTTTCCTCCAGATGTGATGCTTGGAATTCAGGCCAGAGAGTTCAATCTTGGTGTCATCAGACCAGAGAATCATGTTTCTCATGGTCTGAGAGTCTTTAGGTGCCTTTTGGCAAACTCTAAGCGGGCTGTCATGTGCCTTTTACTGAGGAGTGGCTTCTGTCTAGCCACTCTACCATAAAGGCCTGATTATTGGAGTGCTGCAGAGATGGTTGTCGTTCTGGAAGGTCCTCCCATCTCCACAGAGGAACTCTGGGGCTCTGTCAGAGTGAACATCAGGTTCTTGGTCACCTCCCTGACCAAGGCCCTTCTCCCCCGATTGCTCAGTTTGGCTGGGCGGCCAGCTCCAGGAAGAGTGTTGGTGCTTCCAAACTTCTTCTATTTAATTATGATGGAGTCCACTGTGTTCTTGGATCTTCAATGCTGCAGAATCTTTTTGGTACCCTTCCCCAGATTTGTATCTCGACACAGTCCTATCTCAGAGCTTTACGGACATTTCCTTCAACCTCATGGTTTTTGCTCTGTCATGCACTGTCAACTGTGGGACTTTATATAGACAGGTGTGTGCCTTTCCAAATCATGTCCAATCAATTGAATTTACCACAAGTGGACTCCAATCAAGTTGTAGAAACAGCTCAAGGATGATCAATGGAAACAGGATACACCTGAGCTCAACTTCGAGTCTCATAGGAAAGGGTCTGAATACTTCTGTAAGTAAGGTATGTCATTTTTTTATTTTATTGTAAAGATTTATAAAAAACTGTTTGCTTTGTCATTCTGGGATATTGTGTGTAGTTTGAGGGGAAAATGTATTTAATCAATTTTAGAATAAGGCTGTAACGTAACAAAATGTGGAAAAAGTAAAGAGGTCTGAATACTTTCTGAATGCACTGTACATAAACCAAATAATTACTTTATATGAACTTACTTCACAGAGAAAAAAAACAAGCATACATGTATTCAATGTCTCAAATAAATCCAATACAACTTGAAATCATCAGCATGGTAATGAAGAAAATAGCAAAGACTGAATATTTTTTTTACTTGGGAGAAATGTGAACAATATGGGGATGTTGACCTTAATCTGTTTTAAAGGGACAACTACATAACTATTTACATGAGCCAGGTGATAACTGAGCAATGGAAGTTTAAAAGATAATTAACAACATTTGAATAATTAAAACAACAACAAAATCAAACCCAGTTCAGAACTATTGCCTTTTGTGTGAACTCTGGAGATGGCTGCCCTATGGAAGTCCTTCGTCCAACGCTTGTTGAATGCATGCACTGAAACTATCAGAAAACAAAATTAGGATACTGAAAACCATTTCTATTTTGGCATCTTAAAAGGTAGAAATTCAGTTATGCCTAATATGGCAATTCATATTTGACAACCCAGTGCTGGGTCAATATTGGGCTAACACAGCATTGGGTTAATTCAACCCAGCGGGTTTGGGTAGTGCTTCTAACCCAGTCCCTTGGGTTAAGCGCTCAACCCAACTTTTGGGTAAATTAGTCTATATTGCTGGGTTGTGACAAACCCAGCACATTGGGTTGGGGGATTGACCCAGCAGCTGGGTAATTTATGTAATCCTAATTTCAATTTTGCTTGAATATTTTTGCCTACACTACCATCCCACCCCCTCACAATCAATATACAATGTTGAATTTCAAATAATGAATTTCTATTTCCTGCATTTCAGAACATGCATTGAAACAAAGCCCTATTGTCTATTTATTACACTGAACAAAAATATAAACGCAACATGCAACAATTTCAAAGATTTTACTGAATTACAGTTCATATAAGGAAAACAGTGAATTGAAAAATTCATTAGGACTTAATCGATGGATTTTGCATGACTGGGAATACAGACATGCATCTGTTGGTCATAGATACCTTTTTTTAAAAGGTAGGGGCGTGGATCGGAAAACCAGTCAGTATCTGGTGTGGCCACCTCAGGATCTCATCACAGTACTGTATCTCTGTGCATTCAAATTGCCATTGATAAAATGCAATTGTGTTCATTGTCCGTAGCTTATGCCTGCCCATATCATAACCTCACCACCACCATGGGACACTTTTCACAACATTGACATCAGCAAACCGCTCGTCCACACCACACCATATACGCTGTCTGCCATTTGCCGGTACAGTTGAAACCGGAATTAATCTGTGAATAGCACACTTCTCCAGCATGCCAGTGGCCATTGAAGGTCAGCATTTGCCCACTGAAGTCAGTTACGACACCGAACTGCAGTCAGGCCAAGACCCTGGTGAGGACGACGAGCACGCAGATGAGCTTCCCTGAGACGGTTTCTGACAGTTTGTGCAGAAATTATTTGGTTGTGCAAACCCACAGTTTCATCAGCTGTCCGGGTGGCTGTTCTCAGACCATCCCGCAGTTGAAGAAGCCTGATGTGGAGGTCCTGGGCTGGCGCGGTTACATGTGTTCTGCGGTTGGGAAGCCAGTTGGACATACTGCCAAATTTTCTAAAATGAAGATTGGAGGTGACTTATGGTAGAGAAATTGATATTCAATTCTCTGACAACAGCTCTGATGGAAATTCCTCCAGTCAGCATACCAATTGCACGTTCCCTCATCTTGAGATATCTGTGGCATTGTGTTATGGGACACAACTACACATTTTAGAGTAGCCTTTTGTCACCAGCATAAGCTGCACCTGTGTAATGATCATGCTGTTTAATTAGATTCTTAATATGCCACACCTGTCAGGTGGAAGGATTATTTTGGCAAAGGAGAAATGCTTACTAACAGGGATGTGAACAAATTTGTTCACAAAATTTGAGACAAATAAGCTTTTTGTGCAAATGGAACATTTCTGGGATCTTGTATTTCAACTCATGAAACATGGGACCAATACTTTACATGTTGCGTTTCATATTTATGTTCAGTATATTTCACAAGATAATATTTCATAAGCTAGGAATGCTTATTAGAATTGATTCATATTCTTTAATGTCCAAACATCAGACTAACGCCTCAGTTGAACTTGGTGTGCACACTCCGATTGCAATCGGAGAAAAACAAAGCATGCGTGTGTGTGACATTGTCTGTCTTAAATGGTATTAACACAGATCTGTCTATCAGACAGTGCCAGAGCTAATCAATAGATAATCACATTCATTGGCACATCTTAGGTGACACACACCATGCTGTTTTGCCATCCAATAATGGTCTACATTGGGATAGAGTTAAAACATTGTTACACAGAACAAGTGTAAAATATTACAATTTGAATGTCACTCTACCAAGGACATGGACTAATGACTCATTACTTACTAAGTGTATTTCATTCATAAAGCACTTTTCACATTCTCCAAGATGTACCATTTGTATTAAAAGTAAATTAGTGTGAAAGAATGAAAGCATACCAGAATGCGCTTCAGTAATTGAACTGAAGGAAAACGAGCCACATACCATACTATAGGCAAAAAGCAGGAACAAAGCCATAAAAAAGCGAACTATAAATCAAACACATAATAGGACACACCCAGTGCCCCAAGCAGTGTAACCTGCTCCAATGCCAGTCCACTAATGACTGTAAACACCTGTGAGCAGTTCCCAAGAGCCAACACAAATGGGTAGGGTCTGGTCACCTCCACCTTAGTGAAATTATGTGATTTTAGAATATTAGGACTTGTGCAAACCATGGAGGCACACTGACAATGCCATCACACAAAATTCATTTTGTATATTTTATAGCCGTTTACATCAACACCCAATCCCTGTTTGATGCCTACATCTTTCATTCATTTGAGGCTGGGGCTCAAAGGTTAATTTACACAACACTAACCACGTTTCCAGTCAACCATTTCATGCAGATGAATTCTGACGCATGAAAAAAGTCACGACCGGGCTGATGGAAACATGAAATCCGGGTACAATTCTATAAATGGCTAAAGACAATTATTTATTTATTTTTGACATGGTGGGATATTTTTGTGTAATTTTAAATGAATTGTGCGAGAAATGGCGGTGGAAACTCACGCGATGAAATGTTGTGTGGTCCTCCCACTACGACTCGGGAAGCATGCAGTTTATTAGGCTACAGATTAAATAAAAAGTAATGATCGCGGTCTTCAAGGTCAAAAAACATTGCTTTGCCAGCCCAGGCTAGTTAATCCTAGAAAACAGAATCAAATTAAAGTCTGTTTTTGTAAAAAATGACCCACCATGCCTGGAGTATCCAGCAGACGCGGATACTCTCTGACTATCTCGACTGTCTTGGCCCCATTCTGTCTGGTCCACTGAGCCCTCTGGATCACGGCCTGGTTTGCTGGCCAGTTGTTCAGCCACTTGGTCATCTGGGCTACCCTCTCACATTTGACTCTGTTGTGAGCACAAAGTATTCAATGAATTATACATTACTTTTAACAATCAGTTTTCAAAATACATAAATCTTTCAACATGTACCTGGCAAGACCCAGCTACTGCTCAAGCTTGGTGTGTCCACAGACCTAAGTATTCATGTCTGTGTCTCGAGGACTTCCCCTCGTGTATAAAAAAAAAAAAAGTGTCATTTACAGAATACTCACTGCATGTAAGGTTTTTATGTTCCTCTTTAACTTCAGGCTATAGTCGAGTCGTCCAAAAGCAAGAGCGTTTCCTGGTCCATCTCTTCCGTTCCAAATGAGAGGGTAAAAGGGAAAGAGGGTACTTAATCAGTTGCACAACTGAATGTAGTAAACCGAAATGTGCATTTAACCCAACCCCTCTAAATCAGAGAGGTGGGGGGGGGGGGGGCTCCCTTAATTGACAGCCACGTCTTTGGCACTCAGGCAGCAGTTGTTATTGTTGGGGTTTAACTGCCTTGCTCAAGGGCAGAATGGCAGATTTGTCCACCTTGCTAGCTCAAGAATTCAAACCAGCGACCTATCCGTTACTGGCCCAACGCGCTTAACCGCTAGGCTTAACTGCTAGGGGGGGAGATTTTAAGGGAACGTTTCACCCACATTTCTAAATTAAATACTCTGAGGGAAGGGTTGATAAGCCAGATCAAATAGTTGGGAGTGAGAAAAGCGCAAAATTAATAGAGGCGTTAGTAGTTTCGAGGTTAGAAAGGCAGGCCGATATTCGAAACCCCAAGCTGCCTGCAGGGAAATTGGCAGGGAGTCATCCGTCAGCCAAAGGTTTACCAGCTACAATATCTCTGGATACTAACTACTGCCGTTGTGCCTTTAAGCAAGGCTCTTTGTCCCTAAGTGCCCATGAGCTGCTCCCAGCCTGTGATATGTGTGTGTTGTGTGTCAGGTTGGTCACTGTGACAGAATATCTGTGAAATGACCAATAAAGCAAGTATGGTGAAATGAATGCCAGACAATCTATGGTAGCTGTGCATGTACTGTAACTAGTCCCAAAATGGCTGCATGGTTGTAAGAGGCTCTGGTGAAGTTTACTATTTCATGTTTTCATTAAGGTTGTACTATTGGTTATCAATGACAATGTGGAAGATGTAGATGCTGTTTTTCCACAGGGTCAATGAAAATCAGTGTTTCATTTCTCAAAAAGAAATGTCTCACTTTTACTTACTTTGGAATCAAAGAGGCCAGGTTCCACTCATTCAGCGTATTTTTACATTGTTGTCCATTCATTGGCCTTGACCTCTGCATTTAAGTACAGAAATATTAGAAACATAGCTAGCTAGCTAAACTAAAATTTAAGGTAAACTCTAACGTTAGCTAGCTAATAGAAGATGCATCCATCTTCGACTAATACTCCCACTGTCAGAAACCATTGAAAACCAGTACAGTAACACTAACGTAAACTCACTTAAACTCGTACATCGCCTTGGTCCATACAATTGCCCTTATTTTAGCGCCCCAAAAACGTAATACTTCCAGATCAACTGTAATGTCAATACCATTGTAAAGCACAATTTCTCCCCTTTCCAACAGAATCAATTACATGACCTAAACGCTGCCCATTTCTGCATAATTCAAGCAGGCAATGAGCCCCGTCGGATCTTTCTAAAAATGGCGGGTGGGGAAGTGAAACTAATGCGTGAGAAGGAGAGATGTTGTGTGGGAAAATTGCTTTTTTTCCACTCGATCTGTCCAATTTATCGCCTCTAAAATGTAAATAAAACACTATAAAGAGTTTATATAATGTGTCATTACATACCTATTTGAAGGTTTGTGTCGAATTTGAATCTGATTTTTAGGGCGGTGCTAAAGTGATCTTAGAAGTAAACAACGGCTTTGAGAATGATGATCGCATGCAATAATGACGCAAAAAATTACTAGGTATTCCCCCTTACCCCCGTCACTGTCCGTTTCTTGTTTTTAAACGTTGAAAGAAGTGCTACACCTGGTGGAGAGAGATTGTAATACAGAAATAGTTGCTTTATGCGTTCTGTACGTTGCGACATGATACGTCACGATGTAATGGAGGGTCCGTTTTTTTCAACTTTTCTACAATACTATAGAGCCATTACCATGTCGATCAACGCTTGAATAGAAACCTAGTTCACACCCCCGATTTTGAAGTCAACACAGTCGCTACAGTCCCATTAGTTTTCTTTGTAGCCTCGTTTGAATGTTGCGGTTGCGCACATTTGTACGGAATGGGGTGAGTTTACGTTAGCTAACTCAATCGACCACCATGCAAGCATGAGACAAGACAGCATATAGCTTGGTTAAATGAACCCATATGGAGAACAAGTTAAATCTAACCATGTTAACTTAGCTAGCTAGCCAGCTAACATTAGCTAACATGTGAAACAATGTCCGAGACAGTCCAGAAGAAGTGTCAGCTATTAGCACAGAAAATGGCTAGCTAGGTAACGCTACCTACCTGATTTAATGATAGGACAACCTATAACCTGAATTACCATCAAATGTATAATTCGTAACATTTTGTTGCATACCGTTTTCATGGATTTCATTCAGCCAAAACACCCTTACTCTGTCGAAATAACAATTGCCGGTTTCCACTCGTCAGTCACTGAATCGCATTAGAACTAGAATAGTTGCAAGTCCTCTGGTGGACTTCACGCGCTTGTGGCAGGAGAATTAACCCACTGGCTGGGTCAAATATCCATAGCCCAACCTTAATAACCCAGCACCAACAACCCAAACTTGATGTATTTACAGAAAACAACACAACTATTGACCCAATGCCTGCAACCCAGCAATTGGGTCATCCAAACAACCCAACTTACATCTCAAAGCCATGCATGCAAGAAGCCTTGACCTGTCTTGTGCACATATATTTCTCAGTCCTCAGTTTGATTGAAGGCCTCAATCTGTATTTTTGCCTTGTAACTGATTGCTTCTAGAAAGAGAGAAGGAACAACACACAATGAAGATAAGCTGGCTACTAGTTTAAAGGTCTCTGTGACCAACAGATGCATATCTGTATTTCTGAGCCATGTTGATAACTATAGTGATGTCCCCTCTCTCTTCACTCCCCATCCCAGCTGCTAGAGTTAACCTCATTGCTCAGCCCACACTGAGAAACCTCTTCATCACATATGCAGACAACATGGCTATTTTACTCAGCACAGCTGTTGTCTCTGTCCTGCCACCACCTCTTCACTGTTAGGACAGGTGAGGCTGCCAAACACCAGCAATTAGGATGTCCCACTACAATTAAGCCTCTGTAAATAATCACTCCACTAGATTCCTCTTTCTTATCGGAAAGCGTTTTAATGTGGCTGGCTGTGTGAAAGAGATAGCTACTGTCATCGTCAGCGACGATTTTGAATGATTTTTGTGCATTAGATTGCACAGCAAACTGTATTTAATTGTGGCTAAACCTCCTCTCACACAGTATATCATAATTATGAATGTATTTGTCAATCCTTGAATGAGTGCATGCCACAAACTGTTGTACAGGAATAACAGGTTTGCTATGCACCAACATGTACAGTACCTACATTGTAATTTCACCGTACCGATGTAACTACCATGTAATTGGATGATATTAGGGACACTTATTGTAAAGTGAAACCACTATTTGTATAGGAAAAAGGTCCATCAATGTATGCATTTTTATGAATTCATTTCTACTACTTGCTGTTTTGAATTACAATGTTTTTTGTAAAGTGTGTTATCACTTCAAGCTGTGGCTTTATTACAATAGACACCATTAGGACCTATCAAAGGACCTGGCAGGTAACGCAGGACAGAGTCCTCTCTTCACAGGGATTCAGACTAATGAGATTCTGTCACCAGCTCTGAATGGTGAGGAAACACCATTAAGCCTTCTGTTGGAATGGAATGTCAATCTATAGACCGACTCCTGTTTAATAACCACTTATCACCGTATCCCACGTCAGCTATACGCTTCCAGGATACGAGATCACAGATTAAAGGCTCAAACGTTGCTTTACATTTGGATAATTGCTTCTCTAAATGTCTTGTTTGTGATAGACAAACATAATCCCACCCAATTACCTCCCTGATGCTTGCCTTCAGTGCCTCCATTCAGATGCCATTTATGTTCCTTGTTCCATTCTGTTTGCTTGACACTCATCTGGTACTTGTCCTTTTTTGTATTTTCCTTCTCCAGAACGTGTACTACACAAACTCACATCAGCTTCACCTGGGGGTCTTGAGCCCCACCATCGATGACGATGACAACAAGTGCCTGGTGGATGTGAACAACCGGCCGCGGCTCCTGGAGTGCAGCTACGCCACAGCCAAGCGCATGAAGCTCGCCTGGCTGTTTACTCAGGTAAAGGCTACTCCTGTCTTCTCCTACCATTCCTCTCCTAAATGGATTAAACGAATGGACAACAATACTTAGGCTTCTACTTCCAGTTTATACAGTGCCTTTGAAAGTATTCACAAGTATTTCCACATTTTGTTACTTTACAGCCTTATTGTAAAATTTATGAAATAGTTTTTTTAGCCTCATCAATCTACACACAATACCCCATAATGACAAAGCAAAACCAGGTTTTAAGAATTTTTTGCCAATTGATTAAAATAAAAATGGAAATATCACATTTACATAAGTATTCAGACCCTTTACTCAGTACTTTGTTGAAGCACCTATGGCAGAGATTACAGCATCAAGTCTTCTCGGGTATGACGCTACAAGCTTGGCACACCTGTATTTGGGAGTTTCTCCCATTCTTTTCTGCAGATCCTCTCAAGCTCTGTCAGGTTGGATGGGGAGCGTCGCTGAGCAGCTTTTTTCAGGTCTCCAGAGATGTTTGATCGGGTTCAAGTCTGGGCTCTGGCTGGGCCTCTCAAGGACATTCAGAGACATGTCCCGAAGCCACTCCTGCGTTGTCTTGTCTGTGTGCTTAGGTTGTTGTCCTGTTGGAAGGTGAACCTTCATCCCCAGTCTGAGGTCCAGAGCACTCTGGAGCATGTTGTCATCACGGAGCTCTCTGTACTTAGCTCCGTTCATCTTTCCCTCGATTCTGACTAGTCTTCCAGTCCCTGCCGCTGATAAACATCCCACAGTATGATGCTGCCACCACCATGCTTCCCCGTAGGGATGGTGCTAGGTTTACTCCAGACGTGATGCTTGGCATTCAGGCCAAAGAGTTCAATCTTAGTTTCATCAGACCAGAGAAACGTGTTTCTCATGGTCTGAGTCTTTTGGCAAACTCCAAGATGGCTGTCATGTGCCTTTTTACTGAGGAGTGGCTTCCGTCTGGCCACTCTACCATAAGGGCCTGATTGGTGGAGTGCTGCAGAGATGGTTGTCCTTCTGGAAGGTTCTCCCATCTCCAGAGGAACTCTAGAGCTCGGCCCTTCTTCCCCGATTGCTCAGTTTGGCCGGGCGACCAGTTCTAGGAAAAATCTTGGTGGTTCCAAACTTCTTCCATTTTTGAAGAATGATGGAGGCCACTGTGTTCTTGGGGACCTTCAATGCTGCAGAAATGTTTTGGTACCCTTCCCCAGATCTGTGCCTCGACACAATCCTGTCTCGTAGCGCTACAGACAATTCCAAAGACCTCATGGCTTGGTTTTTGCTCTGACATGTACTGTCAAGTGTGGGACCTTATATAGACAGGTGCTTGCCTTTCCAAATAATGTCCAATCAATGGAATTTACCACAGGTGGACTCAAGTTGTAGAAATATCTCAAGGATGATCAATAAGAAACTGACTGTTAGAACTGTTAAGGCTCCATGGATTGATGAGGAGTTGAAAAACTGTATGGTTGAAAAAGATGGTGCAAAAGGAGTGGCTAGTAAGTCTGGCTGCACATCTGACTTACTTACTGCAAATTGAGAAGGTATGTGACTAAACTCAACAAAAAGAGGAAGAAACTTTATTATGAAGCCAAGATCAATGATATAAAGAATGATGGAAAAAAACTTTGGAGTACTTATGGGCAGAAAATGTTGAGCAGAAAGACATTCAACTCCATCTTTCATTGAATCAGATGGCTTACTCATCACAACCATTTGATGTTGGCAATTATATTTATGATTATTTCATTGGGAAAGTGGGCAAACTTTGGCAGGAAATGCCCACGACAAACAATGAGCAATTATGTTAATGTATAAAAAAACAAATAATGAAAGAAAAGCAGTGCAAGTTTGAATTTTGTGAAGTTAGTGTGGGAGATGCAAAAATTATTGTTAACGATCAACAATGACAAACCTCCTGGCATTGACAACTTAGATGGAAAGCTACTGAGGATTGTAGCTGACTCTCTAGCCACTCCTATCTGTCATATTTTAAATCTGAGCCTAGAGGCCTGGAGGGAAGCCAAAGTAATTCCGCTACCCAAGAGTGGTAAAGCGGCCTTTACTGGTTCTAACAGCAAACCTATAAGGTTGCTGCCAGCTCTTAACAAACTGTTGTAAAAAATGGTGTTTGACCAAATACAATGCTATTTCTCTGTAAACAAATTAACCAGACTTTCAGCATGCTTATAGAGAAGGGCACTCAACATGTACTGCACTGATACAAATGACTGATGATTGGTTGAAAGAAATTGATAATAATAAGATTGTGGGAGCTGTACTATTAGATTTCAGTCCAGCCTTTGATTTTATTGAGAAAACATGTGTTATGGCTTTTCAACCTCTGCCATATCGTGGATTCAGAGCTATCTACAGTATCTAATAGAACTCAAAGGGTTTTCGTTAATAGAAGTGTCTCTAATGTCAAACATGTAAAGTGTAGTGTAACGCAGGGCAGCTCTCTAGGCCCTCTACTCTTTTCTATTTTTACCAATGACCTGCCATTGGCATTAAACAAAGCATGTGTATGCTGATGATTCAACCATATACGCATCAGCAACCACAGCCAATGAAGTCACTGAAACCCTTAACAAAGTTGCAGTCTGTTTTGGAATGGGTGGCCAGTAATAAACTGGTCCTGAACATCTCTAAAACTAAGAGCATTGTATTTGGTACAAATCATTTCTTAAGTGCTAGACCTCAGCTGAATCTGGTAATGAATGGTGTGGCTGTTGAACAAGTTGAGGAGACTAAATTACTTGGCGTTACCTTAGATTGTAAACTGTAATGGTCAAGACATATAGATTCAGTGGTTGTAAAGATGGGGAGAGGTCTAGCCATAATAAAGAGATGCTCTGCTTTTTTGACACCACACTCCAAAAAGCAAGTCCTGCAGGCTCTAGTTTTGTCTAATCTTGATTATTGTCCAGTCGTGTGGGCCAGTGCTGCAAGTAAAGACCTAGTTAAGCTGCAGCTGGCCCAGAACAGAGCGGCACATTTTCCTCTTAATGGTATCAGAGGGCTAATATCAATACTATGCATGCCAGTCTCACTTGGCTAAGAGTTGACTGCATCACTTTTGAAAATCCAAAATTGTTTGCATAGTCAACTTACACACAGCTCTGACACACACACTTATGCCACCAGGGGTCTTTTCATAGTCCCCAAATCCAGAACAAATTCATGAAAACGTACAGTATTATATAGAGCCCTTATTGCATGGAACTTCCTTCCATCTCATATTGCTCAGATAAACAGCAAACCTGGTTTCAAAAAACAGATAAAGCAACACCTCGTGGCACAACCCCTCTCCCCTATTTGACCTAGATAGTTTGTGTGTATGCATTGATATGTAGGCTACGTGTGCCTTTATAAAGATGAATGTAGTTCTGTCCTTGTTGTTCTTGTCTAGTGATGTTCTGCATTCTGTATTATGTTTCATGTTTGGTGTGGACCCCAGGAAGGTTAGCTGCTGCTTTTGCAACAGCTAATGGGGATCCTAATAAAATACCAAATAAAAACAGAATGCACCTGAGCTCAATTTCGAGTCTCCTAGCAAAGGGCCTGAATACTTATGTAAATAAGGTATTTGTGTTTAGATTTTTTATACATTTGCAAAAATGTCTAAACCTGTTTTCGATTTGTCATTATGGGGTATTGTGTGTAGATTTCTGAGATTATAATTTTTTTTAATCCATTTTAGAATAAGGCTGTAACGTAACAAAATGTGGAAAATGTCAAGGGATCAGATTACTTTCCGAAGGCACTGTACATGCTATATATATTTATCGGACACCGTATATTTTACCATAGTCATCTTTTTTTTTTTTTTTTTTTTAGTACCACCCAGCTACCGTCAACCCAGCGCAAATATTTATTTGGATCAATAACTTTCATTAGATTAGGAAGGGAATGAAAACAAAAGTAATGAAATAATGACTACATATCTTTGATCCGTAACTGTAATACTATTACTCAAATTGGAACAGTACTCTATTATAAAACTTATTAGAGCAAAAAGTAAAACTACTGTAAAGCGTTTCTTTGTAACGTGTTACTTCAAACACTCGTCACTAGCAGAGTTACAATTGTGGTAGATGAACCAGGCTAATAAGACCCTGCATTGGGCTGTTGAGCATTTCAAGAAGAGGAGCAGATGTGAAGAGATTGGCCTGTTAGTGGGTTAAAAGTGTGGTTCACCGGCCTGCATTCAAGTGGCCTTGATTCTCATTACGGAGTGTTGCCAAAAAGCGTCAGCGCCATATGAAAAGCCATAGTAGGTCATTGAAACCGGTCTCATTAAACACGTTAGGTGGCGAAAAATGAACATCGCCTAACGACTCTCCTTGTTCTCCACTGCAGACGCTGGCATTAAATCTCTGTAGTTAGGCCTAATGTCACCCTCATGATCACACTGAAAATGTACTTCTTTGGCCTTTTGTAATGTTGAGAACATCACCATTAGGTGTTCCTCAAGGTTCAAATAAGGGCCACTCATTTTTAATAGTGAGAGGAAAGTTTAGATTCAAAGACAGTCAAATGAGTAACGCGTTATTGTGGTAGGAACATCTGGATTAATACAGTAGGAGGACTTGAAAATAAAAAAGTGTCATTAAACTTTATAGAAATATTTGAAGGTGCAATACCGTACTAAACCACAAATTACCTCTAAGTCCCGCAGCATAATCGCAAAACTTTTAGTGGAGCAACCACTGTATTGCTACCACTGTATCACCAAAGGTATTCTAAGTGAGTTTCAGAGATCATACAAATATGAATGTCATCTGTTACTAGCAAATTATTGATTTCATGAACATTGTTTCTTAACTACAGGATCGGCTTCCCCCGACAGGACAGTTAAGCTAATGTGATTAGCATGAGGTTGTAAGTAACATGAACCTTTCCCAGGACATAGACATATCTGATATGGGCAGAAAGCTTAAATTATTTTTTATCTAACTGCACTGTCCAATTGACAGTAGCTATTACAGTGAAAGAATGCGATGCTATTGTTTGAGGAAAGTGCACAATTATGAAATTAAATGTATTAATAAACCAATTAGGAACATTTTGGGTAGTCTTGATACAATATTTTATATTGGATCAGTCTAAAACTTTGCACATACACTACTGCTAACTAGTGGCCGAAATCTAAATTGCGCCTGGGCTGGAATAATGCATTATAGCCTTTCTCTTGCATTTCAAAGATGATGGTACAAAAAATACAAAAAAAGCAGGTTTATCTTTTTATCATATCTAATGTGTTATATTCTCCTAAATTAATTTCACATTTCCACAGATGTACAAGTGTTTATTTTCAAATGCATATCCTTGCTTCAGGTCCTGAGCTACAGGCAGTTAGATTTGGGTATGTCATTTTAGGCAAGAATTTTTAAAAGGGGGCAGATCCTTAAGAGGTTTAAGCTACATATTTTAACGTGGGCTATTTTTAGCACTTTTCTGGGATACTTGATTATTTCAATTTCTTTACTAGGAAGCTTAGCAGAAGTAGACATGCTCATGTTATTTATGTTAGTGCAGGGTGAGCTGCACAAAGTGGACTTCCTACTAGGACACACCGCCTCAGTGCTAACAGTATAACTCTTGCTCATATGCACATGATTACTGCATACAATAGCTGTAGGATCAGCAGAGGCATTCAGGGCAGTTAGAGGGACATAAATTAGGTTACTTACATTGTGTCTTCCAACGCCCCTGGGATAATGTACATTTTGTTGAAGCATCATGACAACTCAGGGACATAATGGTAGGGATTAACTGAGCTGGGCTTGGATCATTGATAAGTCATTGTCTCAACGCAGCCTTATAATGCTGTGAAAGGATCCAGGAACCCAAATAATGATCTACCAAGCTTTGTTTCCAGAAGGTAGTGATGGTAACTGAAGAACAGAGAGTGGTTAGTAAGTATTCAACCTACAATCCCATGAATAACTGTCACTGTGGAGCAGTGGACAACCATTCTACAGTAATGCTGCCGGTGGCTGTTTGATCAAAAGTTGTGGGACTGCCTCTTGGGAGGGCACAAGGACTCCTGCTTTAACATCCAGTGGAAAGCTTAGTGTGTGTTTTTGAAGCTAGAGGTCCTTTATGACGAGAGGGAGAGAGAGATTTAATCTGAAACGGACAGTCAGGAGCTGAGAATTATTAATAAGGGATCTTTTGAGATATTGAACTGTGTTTGACCCTGAGGGAAGTGTTGCGTCGTAAATCTATGAGAACCCACATCGATTTTTATCAGCTTCTTATTTTATTGGTCCATTTGATTTGCCCCTTTACAGACGCCACTTCAAATCCGCAATAAAACGTGAATTACAGAAATGTTAAGCACAATAACCAAGGCATGATGCGCACTTGCTGTAAACACATGTTTAATTCAGTTGGGAGGGTGGAGTGAATATTACCGGGAAGATGCCCCTAGGGAGGTGGGACAGGCAACGCGGAGTGTGAGCTGTTCTGTCAGGTTAGAGTGCTTGTCCTTACTACAGCACACTGAGCCAGGCCTCACATGCCAGAGCTGCTTAGCTGGAGACAAGTCAGCAAGGATACTCAGCTATACATAATAATTTACTACCACAGCTGCTCCAGCCTCCGTCTACCCTACACAGACGGTTCAAAAACAGATGTTTTTAGAAGAATGTTGAAAATTATCAATCCTATCTAAAAAGTTTCCCACTTTGTTGTAATGTAAAATAAATCGCTATTTCATTAAAGACAGTGTGTGGACAATATTGATACTTGTGACTTTGGGAAAGTTTTGATTCTACTTTCAAACCAGCAGCAGGTAATACACATTGTGAAAGCTCCCTGATGTACCTTTACAGAATCCGAGCACAGGTCACATAGGCCTCACAGCCAGCTCTCCCCTGGTACCAGGGAAAGAGCACACTCCTGAACACACTGCACAAAGGAAAAAATATGTGTGCAGGGTAAACAGTCTGCAATAAATCATTCCTATCTGAGTGAAGAGATTAATTAACAAATTAAATTAATTATTTAAGGGATTTAGGTTTAGGGCCCTATGGTATTGGAGTTCAATAATTCCTGTCTGGGCACAATGGTTTGTAGCAGCATAAATTACGAGATGCACTGCTGAGAGATGAAAATCTAATGTAATTTGTTTGAGACTTATAGCAATATGCAATCATTGGACTGTTTTGCATTTGATCAATTGTTAAAAGGGGCTAACCCAGTGTTTCCCAAACTCGGTCCTCGGGACCCCAAGGGGTGCTCAGATGAATCAACTAATCATCAAGATTGAATTATTTGAATCAGCTGTGTAGTGCTAGGGCAAAAAATGAAATATGCGCCCCTTGGGGTCCCGAGGACCAAGTTTGGGATACTGTGGGTTAACCGTTGTGAACTTGCCTTATGTTTTGCAGATGACAACTTGATCATCAATGGGTTATGTATAGAAACCCTTCCCATAACACATTGAAAAAAGACATAGAAACAGTATACTATAGTATTCTAGTAAGATGATCACAACAAAACTCTACTTTCAATGCTAAAATCAGTTTTATTTGGTATCTCATTAAGGAACCTTTAGCGGATCAATCTTTTCACATTCAAGTTGAAAACACTTAGCCAGCGTTAGCATTGCTACTAGTGGAACAATGGGAGTGGTAGGGCCCATGGCAGGATGCTTCAATAATCATGCCCAATGTCACTTCAAACCAAATGTTATAGCAACCAAAATACCATCATAAGTTGCACATACAGAATATTGGAGGGTATTATACGAATTCTGGTATTTATATAACATTTTCCGTAGAATAACCATTTTTGGGAGAATACACACCAATACAATTTTGACGAGCTATATCTCTGCAGAGGATCTGATAAACACAGCTCAAGAACAGTTTTAAAGTTTGTTCCAGGTCTGTGAAATCATCGATGTCATTATGTCAAAGATTATGTAATAGTAGGGACAACCAACCAAGATGATGTCATAGTAGGTGGAATCAACCAAGTAACAAACTAGCCTGATTGCCTTGAACAGAAATGAAGCACAGAGCAGGATGGATGAAGCTAAGAGGGGTTACTTTGCTGAGAAAATAACTGAGAACAAAAATGACCCTAAAAAGCTTTGGAAATCGTTTAAGGAACAAGGCTGTGGTAGTACTACCAAAAACAAACTAAACGGTATTGGACTGAACATCAGGGGGGAGATTGTATATGAAGAGTAGAGGTTGCCAATGAATTATTTTTTTTAAACTTTTATTTTATTTTTTACTTCTGTTGCCAGCAAGCTGGTTAGCAAGCTGCCCACCAGTTCTGGTTTGTATGGAAGCAACCAAGTCCAGAAGTATTATGTAGAGTTAGGGGTTCAGCCAAACTCTTTTTCTTTTGCAAAGGTAGCAACAGCCAAACTAGTCAGTATGCTGGCAGAGCTTAAATGCTCCAAAGCCACAGGCCTGGATAATATTCCTGCAAGGTTTCTAATAGATTCTGCTGAGCAAATTGGCCCTTGTATTACGCATATCGTTAATCTCTCTCTTGAACAAGGTACCTTTCCCAGGGACATGAAACGAGCTAATGTTATACCTCTGTATAAGAAGGGGATAAAGTTTGACCCTGGGAATTATAGGCCTGTATCTATCCTCTGTGTAACATCAACGATCCTGGAGAGAGTTGTACATGAGCAAATGTATGAATATGTTAACAAACAGGGTCTGATGTATGATTTTCAGTCGGGTTTTAGAAAAACATACTCCACTGATTCATGTCTACTTTACTTGACTGACTTCATCAGGAAAGAGATTGATGAGGGAAATCTCTGTGGAATGGTACTGCTTGACCTACAGAAGGACTTTGATACAGTTAACCACTGTCTCCTAATCTCCAAACTAGAGGCACTTGTGTTAAGCAGTATCCCTCTAGGCTGGGTAAAGTCCTATTTATCAGGAAGGGAGCAAGTAGTAGAGGTTAATGGTTCACTGTCTCAGGCAGAACCAATGAGTTGTAGCGTTCCGCAGTGGAGGGTGCTTGGGCCTCTGCTGTTTTTATTGTATATTAACGATATGAAAGATGCTTGTTCTTGCCATCTTTTTCTTTATGCGGATGACTCTACACTTCTGGTGTCTCACAAAAGTAAAACTATGTTGGGGAGCATACTTAGCTTATTATCTCCAAGCCATTTGCTAATGTTAGTAAGCTCTGTGCGATCTCTCTCTCACTTAGGGAAAACTGAATCAATTGTTTTTGGATCCAGACCTAAATTGAGTAGGTCCTCTGAAATCAGTGTGGAGTTAAGGGGAGAGGTGCTGACTACTAAAACCTCTGTTAGGTACTTGGGATGTATCCTTGATGGAAGCTTGGGAGGTGTGAGCATGGCTAATAAAGTGCTAGGGAAGGTTAATGCCAGGACTATGTTTTTGGCTAGAAAGTCCAAGCTGCTTGATAAGGACTCCATGAATGTGCTAGCTACTGCCCTCATTCAATGCCATTTTGACTGCTAGTACTTCCTGGTTTGGGGGCTTATCTAAACTTATGAAGGGGAAGGTCCAGATAGCCCAGAATAAGCTGATCAGGGTAGTATTGAAGGTGAGTTCACGTACTCACATTGGCAGGAGCTTGTTTCAGGAACTAAACTGTCTGCCTGTTGAGGCTTGGGTGTCCCGGATTAGACTAGGTTTGGTTTACAGGAGTATTTATGGTCCTGCGCCCAGATATCTAAGTTTACTTTCCTCGTGTTAGGGATGCACACAATCACAGCACCAGATCAGGTGTTGCTGATTTGTGCTTATACAGGTTCCGGAGTAATGCTGGGAAAGGTACTTTCTTGTATACTGGAGCCTCAGAATGGAATTAGTTGCCTCTGCCCATAAAAACAATGTCCTCTCTGGGCAGCTTTAAAACTATGTTTGATGTCTTCTGTGCCCATATGAATAACCCCTATGATGTAACTGGATTGATGATGTTTTTCTTCACTGCAATACTGTGTTGGATCTTGTCTAGCCATCTTGTCTCAAGAGGACCACAATGGAAATAATTCCCAGACTGTATTGTGTGTTATCCTCAATGATTTTACTCATGTGCATGTATGGCTTTTTCAAGTTTTATGTGTGCTTGTTTTTTTAAATGGTTGAATTAATAAACTAAACTAAACTTGAATAGCCACAGAATATGGGATATTATACAAATATCGTTACCTCATACCTAGTGCCGGTTAATAATTGGAAACAAATCATTTGATCAATGCAATTTCGCCTCCTGCAAATAAAATGTTTTGTTTCTGTTAAGCTTTCACTTGGGGCTAATCAACATCTGAGGACAGTGGAAACTCAAAACCTTGCTAGATCAATAGGGGCTAGTTAGGTACCAAAAAAATGTCTGCAGCATTGAAGGTTCCCAAGAACACAGTGGACTCCATCATTCTTAAATGGAAGAAGTTTGGAACCACCAAGACTCTTCCTAGAGCTGTCCGCCCAGCCAAACTGAGCAATCGGGAGAGAAGGGCCTTGTTCAGGAAGGTAACCAAGAACCTGATGGTCACTCTGACAGAGCCCCAGAGTTCATCTGTGGACATGGGAGAACCTTCCAGAAGAACAACCATCTCTGCAGCACTCCACCAATCAGGCCTTTATGGTAGAGTGGCTAGACAGAACTCACTCAACAGTAAAAGGAACATGACAGCCCGCTTGGAGTTTGCCAAAGGGTACCTAAAGGACTCCGACCATGAGAAACAAGATTCTCTGGTCTGATGAAAACAAGATTGAGCTCTTTGGACTGAATGCCAAGAGTCAAGTCTGGAGGAAACCTGGCACCATCCCTACAGTGAAGCATGGTGATGGGAGCCTCATCCTAAGATTCTAAAAAGTTGTTTTTGCTTTGTCATTATGGGGTATTGTGTGTAGATTGATGATGGGGGGGAAACAAATTAATCAATTTTAGAATAATGCTGTAATGTAACAAAATGTGGAAGAAGTCAAGGGGTCTGAAAACTCTCAGAATGCACTGTACCTAACAGGGAGCTGATTTATTAAGGGACCTAACGTCTCCTCCTGCCAACTTTCCTCTTGCGTCTCACGTCTCCAAGGTGCTCTACGCCTCCTGCGGACTGGGCAGTGGATAATCTGCATCTTGGCATGAGTATTGTTATAGTGGCTGGACCCACGTTTTATAGGCTTTGCCTAGCGAAATTATGTCATAATGGCATTGACATGACGCAATAGTGATATTTTTACATAATTTGGATTATAACAGCTGAATCTCCAGTCATAACCACGGCGTGGGATTTATTTAAGATAATCTTTAAAGAGGCAGGGTTTCAGATGTTTTCGTAAGATGGGCAGGGATTCCACTGTCCTGACGTTAGGGGGAAGCTCATTCTACCATTAGGGTGCAAGGACAGAGAAGCTCTTTAACTGGGCTGAGCAGGAGCTGCCCTCAGAGTACTCGATTTGGGGTGTAGGGTTTGAGCATAGCCTGAAGGTAGGGAGTGGCAGTTCCCTTGCTGCTCCAAAGGTAAGCACCAGGGTCTTGAAGATGATGCGAGCTTCGAATGGAAGCCAGTGTAGTGTGTAGCGGGGTGGGGTGGAGGAGCGGGGTGATATGGGAGAACTTGGAAAGGTTGAACACCAGGCAGGCTGTGGCGTTCTGGACAAGTTGCAGGGGTTTGATGGCACAAGCGGCGGCCCAGACAACAGAGAGTTGCAGTAGTCTAGACGGGAGATGACAAGTGTCTGGATTAAAACCTGTGCCGTTTCCTGTGAGGAAAGGTTGTACTCTACGGATGTTGTAGAGCATGAACCTGCAGGAGCGAGTCACTGTTTTGATGTTTGAGATTAAGCTTGATGTTGGTGGGCCAACATCCAAGCGGAGATGTCTGCCAGGCATGCAGAGATGCATGTTACCAGCTGGATGTCAGAAGGGGGGGGAAAGAGAAAAGTAGTTGAATGTCATCCACATAGCAATGATGGGAAAGACCATGTGAGGATATGACTGAGCTTAGTGACTTGGTGAAAAGAGGATGGCCTAGAACCGAGCCCCGGGGGACACCAGTAGTGAGAGCACGTGGTGCAGACAGAGATTCTCTGTCCCCTTTGTCGCATAGATGTTTAGAGATCGCAACTAGGATTGGGCGATGTCAACCTTTGTCCTATCATGATTTACAGTGGGGCAAAAAAGTATTTAGTCAGCCACCAATTGTGCAAGTTCTCCCACTTAAAAAGATGAGAGAGGCCTGTAATTTTCATCATAGGTACACTTCAACTATGACAGACAAAATGAGGGAAAAAAATCCAGAAAATCACATTGTAGGATTTTTAATGAATTTATTTGCAAATTATGGTGGAAAATAAGTATTTGGTCAAAAGTTTCTCAATACTTTGTTATATACCCTTTGTTGGCAATGACAGAGGTCAAATGTTTTCTGTAAGTCTTCACAATGTTTTCACACACTGTTGCTGGTATTTTGGCCCATTCCTCCATGCAGATCTCCTCTAGAGCAGTGATGTTTTTTTGGGGCTGTTGCTGGGCAACACGGACTTTCAACTCCCTCCTAAAAATTTCTATGGGGTTGAGATCTGGAGACTGGCTAGGCCACTCCAGGACCTTGAAATGCTTCTTACGAAGCCACTCCTTCGTTGCCCGGGCGGTGTGTTTGGGATCATTGTCATGCTGAAAGACCCAGCCACGTTTCATCTTCAATGCCCTTGCTGATGGAAGGAGGTTTTTACTCAAAATCTCACGATACATGGCCCCATTCATTCTTTCCTTTACACGGATCAGTCGTCCTGGTACCTTTGCAGACAAACAGCCCCAAAGCATGATGTTTCCACCCCCATGCTTCACAGTAGGTATGGTGTTCTTTGGATGCAACTCAGCATTCTTTGTCCTCCAAACACAACGAGTTGAGTTTTTACCAAAAAGTTATATTTTGGTTTCATCTGACCATATGACATTCTCCCAATCTTCTTCTGGATCATCCAAATGCTCTCTAGCAAACTTCAGACGGGCCTGGACATGTACTGGCTTAAGCAGGGGGACACGTCTGGCACTGCAGAATTTTTTGTTATTGACCAAATACTTATTTTCCACCATAATTTGCTAATAAATTCATAAAAAATCCTACAATGTGATTTTCTGGAATTTTTTTTCTCATTTTGTCTGTCATAGTTGAAGTGTACCTATGATGAAAATTACAGGCCTCATCTTTTTAAGTGGGAGAACTTGCACAATTGGTGGCTGACTAAATACTTTTTTGCCCCACTGTATGTACCCATAAAACATTGTTATAAAAATAAAAAAAACTTTATTTAGCTAGTTAAGTCAATTAAGAACAAATTCTTATTTACAATGACGGGCTACCAAAAGGCCAAAGGACTCCTGCGGGGGCGGGGGCTGGAATTAAAAATAAATGTAATAAAAATATAGAGCAAAACACACATCACGACAACATTACATAACGAGATACCTAAGACGACAACATAGCATGGCAGCAACACATGACAACACAGCATGGTAGCAACACAACATGACAACAATATGGCAGCAGCACAACATGGTACAAACATTATATGGCAAAGACAACAGTACAAAGGGCAAGAAGGTAGAGACAATAATACATCACGCAAAGCAGCCACAACTGACAGTAAGAGTGTCCATGATTTGAGTCTTTGAATGAAGAGATGGAGATAAAACTGTCCAGTTTGAGTGTTTGTTGCAGCTCGTTCCAGTCGCTAGCTGCAGCGAACTGAAAAGAGGAGCGACCCAGGAATGTGTGTGCTTTGGTGACCTTTAACAGAATGTGACTGGCAGAACGGGTGTTGTATGTGGAGGATGAGGGCTGCAGTAGATGCACCCGATAGGGGGGAGTGAGGCCTAAGAGGGTTTTATAAATAAGCATCAACCAGTGGGTCTTGCCACGGGTATACAGAGATGAGCAGTTTACGGATTAGTATAGAGTGCAGCGATGTGTCCTATAAGGAGCATTGTGGCAAATCTATTCTAGTATTCCTTTCTGGTGGAGGAGCAAAGTAGGTTTGTGTGTGTGTGTCTGTGTCTGTGTCTGTGTCTGTCTGTGTCTGTCTGTGTGACGCGCACATGATGGAGAATGAATTGTCTGATGAAGAACGGGCTATCTTAACGTAGTAAGCTAGTTTATAGGCCTACATCATGGGCTGGATAGAAGCAGTCTACTGTCTTCAGAACCGGATAATAATTGCTTTATTTGCCTCATAAAATAATAGAAAAATAAATAATATCATTCCATCTCTCATAAAGCTATGATTGAGAATAGTCTATGCTTAGGCTTAAACTATAGACTTTTATTCTTGTTATTTTTGAAAGCCACAACTTTAGGACAACACCTTCATAGGCCAGAATATTTGGGAAATAAGCTACTGTTTCTAACTTTAAATTTGTCTTAAAGCTTTTATGATAGGCCTAGTAGGAGGATATGTTATTGGCCATTTCGGCCTGCATGGATCATTTCTTTCTTAATAAGCTTAAACTTGATTAAACTTGTCATTCGATTTTTCTATAAGTTGTTGATATTGTTTGTTCTCCCTCATTATTAGTCCTCTTGGCTACCATACGTTTTTAGGCTATTCAAATAACTTTTTGAGATGGAAGTCTGTTACATTCATTGTTTGAGCGGGAGAAAGCCATGCATAAAATGATGAAGCGTACCCTTCAGTCATGTATTCATAGCCTATCGAATGGAGAGAGAAGGGAATATAGGCTATAATATTGATTAATATGTATAGCTTTGTAAGACTATAAATGACCAACCACCCAACTTTGTAGTAGTTAGGTCTATTTCCCTATTTTGAGAGGAGCTGGCTACTCTACCTGGAGACTTCCAGCAATTGTGCTAAGCTAATTATATGCTAACTTCAATCATCTCCAAACTGCACGCAGAGACATAAAAATGGTATCCGTGTGTTCGTCTGACAGGGTAAGTAGAAAAACGACCTATATCTCGCCGTATCCCTTTAAGTTAATTGATGGACTGCTGAATTCATTAATGGACTGTTGAATGTGTATAATTTTTTTCTCTTGCTTTGTTTGTTCTTTTCCATATTATGTCCATCTCTAAGAAGTACCCAGGAAAGGGCTGAAAATAGTCCATATTAATATATGAAGCCTTAGAAATAAGGTTCATGAAATCAATAACTTGCTAACATTCATACATTAGCCATTTCTGAGACTCACTAAAATAATTAATTTCATGATACAGCAGTAGCAATGCCAGTATATAACATCTATAGAAGAGACAGAAATGGGGGAGGTGTTGCTGTATATATTCAGAGCCATATCCCTGTAATGCTTTGAAAATATCTTATGTCAAGTGCTATTGTGTTGTGGTTGCATGTTCACTTGGCAGTTCTAAAGCCTTTTCTTTTGGGGTGTTGCTATAGGCCACCAAGTGCTAACAGTTAGTATCTAAATAATATGTGTGAAATGCTTGATAGTGTATGTGATGTAAACCAGAGAGGTCTTTCTTGGGCACCTGAATATTGACTGGTTTTCATCAAGCTGTCTGCTCAAGAAGAAGGTTCTTACTGTAACCAGTGCTTATGATCTGGTTCAGGTTATTGATCAACCTACCAGGGTGTTTACAAACACTACAGGAACAAGATCATCCACATGTATCAATCACATTTTTACTAATACTGTAGAACTTTGTTCTAAAGCTGTATACGTACCCATTGGATCACAATACAGTGGCAATATCCAGTTCCAAAAGCTGGGCCTAAAATAGTGTATAAGAGATCATTCAAAAGATTTTGCTGTGACTCTTATGTAGATGATGTAAAAAGTATTTGTTGGTGTGATGTGATTAATAAGGAGCATCCAGACGCTGAACTTTGATACATTTATGAAATTGCTTCTTCCAATTATTGATAAACATGTACCTTTTAAGAAACTGACTGTTAGAACTGTTAAGGCTGCATGGATTGATGAGGAATTGAAAAACTGTATGGTTGAAAGAGATGGGGCAAAAAGAGTGGCTTATAAGTCTGGCTGCACATCTGACTGGCTGATTTACTGAAAATTGAGACATTTTGTGACTAAACTCAACAAAAAGAAGAAGAAACGGTATTATGAAGCCAAGATCAATGATATAAAGAATGACAGAAAAAATACTTTGGAATACTTTAAATGAAATTATGGGCAGAAAGACATTCAACTCCATCTTTCATTGAAATCGATGGCTTATTCATCACAAAACCATTTCATGTTGGCAATTATTTTTATGATTATTTAATTGTCAAAGTGGGCAAACTTATGCAGGAAATGTCAACAAGGAACAGTGAGCCATCGTACTCATGTATAAAAAAAAAAAACGAATAATGAAAGAAAAACATTGCCAATTTGAATTTTGTAAAGTTAGTATTGGAGCGGTGGAGAAATGGTTTTTGGTCAATAAGTACAAACCTTCTGGCATTGACAACTTAGATGGAAAGCTACTGAGGATGGTAGCTGACTCTATAGCCACTCCTATCTGTCATATCTTTAATCTGAGCCTAGAGGAAAGTCTTTGTCCTCAGGCCTGGAGGGAAGCTAAAGTCATTCTGCTAGCCAAGAGCGGTAAAGCAGCCTTTACTGGTTCTAACAGCAGACCAATCAGTTTGACCAAATACAATGCTATTTCTCTGTAAATAAAATAAGACTTTCAACATGCTTATAGAGAAGGGCACTCAACATGTACTCCACTGACAGAAATGACTGATGATTGGTTGAAAGAAATTGGTAATAAGAAGATTGTGGGAGATGTACTATTAGATTTCAGTGCAGCCTTTGATATTATTGACCATAACCTGTTGTTGAGAAAACATGTGTTATGGCTTTTCAACCTCTGCCATATCGTGGATTCAGAGCTATCTACAGTATCTAATAGAACTCAAAGGGTTTTTTAATGGAAGCTTCTCGAATCTAAAAAATGTATAGTGTGGTGTACGGCTCTCTAGGCCCTCTACTCTTTTCTATTTTTACCAATGACCTGCCACTGGCATTAAACAAAGCATGTGTCCATTTATTTTGCTGATTCAACCATATACAGTGGTTCCTCAATTAAAAGTTTTGAGAATATGCCGCGGGACTTTGAGGTAATTTGTGGTTTACTACGTTACCCTGCGCCACTGCTTCATTGCTCCAGACCACCACAAGGGGGAGTGTCTCTACCTGAATGAATGGGCGATATAAACCAAATAGAAACTGATAATTGTTCAAAATTGAATTTCAATAAACGGAATGATGAGGATGAAGGTGATTGAATTTAGAACAATAGTGTAAGAATTGCTATTCCTCTGTCCTGCACGCACACCCGAAAAAAGACGCTTGTTTTTTTGTGTCTACTTGGTCAGAAGAAGCTGTAACTAGACTGTAGCATATTACTTACTAAAACTGTTGTTACACTAAGGTTTTTATTCTAAGAGAAACAAAAAATGTCAATTATATTCTTAAGATATATGTGTTGACTGAATATAATCAGCAAGTGATGTCTGCTAAAGAATCAAGTTGATGGTGCAGTCATATTTGTATTTTTTATGGATCCCCATTAGCTGCCAAGCAAAATGAAGGCAGTTTATACAAATTTAAAAACATTACAATACATTCAGAGATTTCAGACTGGCTAGGCCACTCCAGTGTGTTTCGGGTCGTTGTCATGCTGGAAGACCCAGCCACGACCCATCGTCAATGCTCTTACTGAGGGAAGGAGGTTGTTGGCTTCTCACCAAGCTGCTTGCCTATTGTCCTGTAGCCCATCCCAGCCTTGTGCAGGTCTACAATTTTATCCCTGATGTCCTTACAGAGCTCTCTGGTCTTGGCCATTGTGGAGAGGTTGGAGTCTGTTTGATTGAGTGTGTGGACAGGTGTCTTTTATACAGGTAACGAGTTCAAACAGGTGCAGTTAATACAGGTAATGAGTGGAGAACAGGAGGGCTTCTTAAAGAAAAACTAACAGGTCTGTGAGAGCTGGAATTCTTACTGGTTGGTAGGTGATCAAATACTTATGTCAAGCAATAAAATGCAAATGAATTACTTAATCATACAATGTGATTTTCTGGATTTTTGTTTTAGATTCCGTCTCTCACAGTTGAAGTGTACCTATGATAAAATTACAGACCTCTACATGCTTTGTAAGTTGGAAAACCTGCAAAATCGCCAGTGTATCAAATACTTGTTATCCCCACTGTATCTACAGTACTAAATCCGTGTGTGTGTGTGTTATCATGTGTGTATGCATATGTCTGTGCCTATGTTTGTGTTGCTTCACAGTCTCCGCGGTTCTATAAGGTGTTTTTTAAAACAAATTTTTCTGCTTGCATCAGTTACTTGATGTGGAATTGAGATCCCTGTAGTCATGGTTCTATGTAGCCTCGGCACCTACACATACAAACGTCAACTACATCACACCTGCCCAGACCCACCTGCTCACATCTCCAGCGCCCGCATCATTACTGTCGGTTTGAGATTTTAGTGATGTTATATATATGCAGGCCTCAGCCACTTCCCTGAGAGCACTTGATTCAGTGTATCATGCAGCCCTCAGGTTCATTACAAATCAGAAACGTCTAACACATCATTGTGATCTCTACAACGCTGTTGGCTGGTCGTCATTGACCTTGCGTAGGCTTAAACACTGGTATACACTGATTTATAAGGCCATATTGGGTAAAATGCCATTTTCTCTGTTCTTTTTTAGTCAGGTCAGTAAATAAATATAAATTACGGTCCCATTCTGATTTGCTTCTAACAGTACCAAAATTAGAACAGGTCATGGTAGAAATAGTTAAAGTTACTTATCTTCGTGGTTCTGTCTTGAACATTTTAAAATGTGATGATCTAGTTTCGTTGGTGGAGTTTAAACACTTGATCGATGTATATATCATAGAAGAGTGTAATTGTTTTTAGGCCAGCTGTTTTTAGTCAAGACGTTTGTGTTTTTAATGTACAATGTTTTTGTTGTACTGTATGTGTGTTTATAGTTTTGTTTAATGTTGTGTTAGTTTAGGTAAGTTGCTTTGTCTGAAACGTTGTTCCCTCTGCTGCTATTGGACCAGGTCTCTTTTGGAAAAGAGATTTTATCGCAATGAGAAAAAACAATCAATCAAGGTAAAATAAAAATATAGACCCTCTGCCTCATGGCCTCAAACTGCAACATTTTGTTTCTCTCCGTCGTCCACACTTACTTCAAACATTTGGATAATAAAGCATTTAAAGGCTGACTGGTTGATTTTAATACTTCTGACAGCCAAAATTCAACCCATAACCTTTGGACTTTTTAACATTCCCAGAATGTTTAACCTTGTGAATTTATGATTATATTGAAGATAGGCTCTCGGAACTCATTAAGAGGCAGCTTCTATCTGTTATCCAACCATTTTTATTATTATTAAACTTGCATTATAATTATATAAAAGCCCCTTAGATATTCTCTGTAAGGTTTAACATTTCTAAATCAATATCACAGACCAGATTTGCCCTAACGAAAAATGTATCAACCCCTACAAATATATACATGTATTATTAACCCTGCATTATCATTGTATAAAAGCCCCTAAGATATTAATTTAGAATCCTCCAATCCTCTAAATTGAATTAGATCTACAGGGACATTTTATTGATCTGCTATTATTTTCATTTAGAAGCCGCCTCCTTAATGATTTCCGAGAGCCGTGTCATACCAATTATTATTGGATTATTCAACATGGCAACCACTTGTTAGTACAAAATTGAAAATTATGTGCATTTTAATTTGATCGAATTTGAGAATATATTTGTACCACTGTAGATGCTGTTTTTATTTACAGTAGTTATGTACAGTGATAGTCAGTCTCTCCTCAACTCTTAGCTAAGAGAGACTGACATGTATAATATTAATATTAGCCCTCTGATTACAATGAAGAGCAACATGTTCTGGGCCAGCTCTGTTCTGGGCCAGCTGCAGCTTAACTAGGTATTTCCTTACAGCACTGGACCACACAACTGGACAATAATCAAGATTAGACAAAACTAGAGCCTGCAGGACTTGCTTTTTGGAGTGTGGTGTCAAAAAAGCAGAGCATCTCTTTATTATGGACAGACCTCTCATCTTTACAACTGTTGAATCTGTATGTTTTGACCATGACATTTTACAATCTAAGGTAACACCAAGTAATTTAGTCGCATCAACTAGTTCAACAGCCACACCATTCATTACCAGATTCAGCTGAGGTCTAGAACTTAGGGAATGATTTGTACCAAAGAAAATTATCTTTGTTTTAGAGATGTTCAGGACCAGTTTATTCCTGGCCACCCATTCCAAAACAGACTACAACTCTTAAGGGTTTCAGTGACTTCATTAGCTGTGGTTGCTGATGCGTACAGTGGTTCTTCCTTAAAAAGTTGTGTCGTACTGCAGCACAGCTTGCGGGCTGCCGCAAAATTCTATGGCACGTTATTTAAGTGTCAGCCATTATCATTAATTGTAGTTAGTGTTAGTTTGCCCACCAGAGGGTATCTTTGAGAAGCTAAGTTATTGAAATGACATGGAGCTGTAGACCTAAGAGTCAAAGAGAGCCTTGATTTAGAACAGACTATATGGGATTGATTTTTAGAAATGTAGCTTAATTAATTTGATGAATATTATGTTTTTTTTATTCCAAGAAAAAACAAAAGCATTTCTTACTGTAGCTGTTTTAGGATAACTTACTTATTGGCATAAAGGCCTACTTCCATATACTTCCAATCACTCATTAATTTTTGCACATCATCACACAGCATACAAGTCATACATGTATTTAAATACAGTCGATCATTTTAGTTATTAAACTAAAGAGGGAGCCTTGATTAATTTTGCAATCACGGCAAAAGCGATTTCATTCATTCAGAAAATGTTCCAATTTGTGCAAGACTGCGCAAATATCTGTGTACTTGATCTACGCAAACACCAGCTCAGTAACACCTCAAACATAAATTGTCTGCAACGCTGAAATTGACTACTTCTATGTGAATTAATGAGGAGGTGTGACGCCCTGACCATAGTAAGCTGTTTTTACCCTGTGTTGGTTGGGGCGTGATGGTGACTTGGGTGGGTCATCTAGGTGATATTGTATTTCTATGGTGGCCGGATATGGTTCCCAATCAGAGGCAGCTGTTTATCGTTGTCTCTGATTGGGGATCATATTTAGGTAGCCATTTCCTCATTTGTGTTTGTTGGATCTTGTCTATGTTTAGTTGCCTGTCAGCACATATTGTATAGCTTCACGTTTCGTTCGTTGATTTGGTTGTTTTTGTTCGGTGTTCATTTATTAAAAAGGAATATGTACGCCTACCACGCTGCACCTTGGTCTCATTCGAACGACGGACGTGACAGGAGGCGGAACACACCTCAATTCAAACTGTAGTTGGAAAATACAACGTGCTAGAAATGAATTTGAAATTGACAAGTTGAAACAGCCTATAGATAATTAGCAGGCTGTGCGTGTTAACTGTCCTGTTGCGTAATAATCACATTTTGGAACAGTGAGTGCATTCTCACATCACGCATAAAACAACTCACGCCGGGGCGACCGTTAGAGATATTTGGAACTCACATATGAAAAGGTTGTCAGGACAGAATGGACCTTTTCAGGAACACTCAACACCTACTGGAAAGTCATTATGGTGTGTCTTTGGCATTCAAATTTGTGTAATTGTCCCACAAAAAAATAAACCTCTATCCCAGGGTTAGGCATTCAGAAGACTTAGGCAGGTTTTTACCTGGTCTTTGCTCTTTTCATATTTATTTTGGATCCTGACAAACTCCTCAGTCTCTGCAGGTGACCAGCGTACCATACAATTATGCTGCCACCACATTACCATACATTTTAATTTGAAGGCAGCAAAATGTGACAATTGTGAAAGGGGTGTGTAGACTTTCACTAGGCACTGTATCTGTCTGAGTGGCATGCCGCTGCAGATCCTATTCAAGTACTATGCCCTGCTGTTAAAGTGTTTTCTTTCTCATCTGGCGGTTGCCATTTAACATCCTCGATTAACTTAATCGGAGATCTTCAGTTTTCCTGCAGACACAATCAAGACATTTTTTTTTTTTTTTTTATTTTTTTTTTTACATTGGACAAATCCTCCACTGGCACCTGCAGAAGTCTAACTTTGTTACAGTAATGTGTATATATATATTTATTTATTTATTTCACCTTTATTTAACCAGGTCAAGCAAAGCCTTGCGAGAAAAACAACAGAGTTGCACATAAACAAATGTACAGTCAATAACACAATGGAAAAATATATGTACAGTGCGTGCAAATGTAGAAGATTAGGCAGGTAAGGCAATAAATAGGCCATAGAGTCGATATCATTGCAATTTAGCATTAACACTGGAGTGATAGGTGTGCAGATGATGATGTGCAAGTAGAGATACTGGGGTGCAAGAGAGGGAGAGGAAAAGCAGGACCTAACAGAGACATTAACCTGGGGTTGAAAGCTTTTAGATCGTTATCCTTAGTGATTGTAAGTTAGCCTCAGTTATATAAATTCTCGTTATTCCCCAGGTGACATTATCAAATGGCCTCCCTTATGGCTCAGTTGGTAGAGAAAGTCTACACACCCCTTTCACAATTGTCACATTTTGCTCCGTTCAAATTTCGATTTCAAGTAATGTGGTGGAAGCATCATTTTATGGGTATGCATTTGTCACCTGCAGGAACTGAGGAGTTTGGCACATGCAAACGCCAGGGTTGTGAGTTCGATTCCCACGGAGGGCCAATACGAAGAAGTATGAAAATCTATGCACTCACTACTAAAATGTAAAAGATCCATCTGCATGAATTTTCTCTCTGTGATTACAGATGTACACATTAATATTATGTTGATTTGAAATGGCCTCATTGGCCTGCCATTACAAGTTGGAGCTCCTGATGGACAACATGTATTTCATCACAGGGAAATGACTGGACACAATGCATTTCAGCACAGTGAAATGACTGGACACAATGTATATGAGCAAAGTGAAATGACTGCATGACTCAACATTTGGTATTTGCTCTGTGTCCTAAAGGGAGGCTCCATAGAAAACATGAATTCCAAACGTTGCCTGGAGCTGGTAGAGAACGGCGAAATGGAGTTTGGCTACCAGCTGGCCATACAGAAGTGCTCTGGTCAGAAATGGACAATCACCAACCTACTGTCAACCTACACTCTCCAATGAGGGGATCCTGAGTCCTGCAGGGGAAAGAGCTGCCCATGGTAAACACTGGACTTGTGACTGACAGACATCGAAGCTTTGCTTCTTTAAAAATCGATTTATTGAGGCAATAATTGAATTATAAGTATGCTGACACTTTTAGTACCTTGATGTCGCTTAGACTCAAAGACATCATTTGATAAATGTAAACAATGTCCTTTGTTAATATATGGGATTGAACTGGCAGACTTGGGTCTACAGTGAGACTTAAATGTTTCAATGTATTTTGAGGAGATTGTCTTTTGTCACTGAATTCAGGCTTGCGTTGGCTCTAATATACATTGTAATTTATGCTACTGTGTAGCATGTTTTTGAAAAACCTTTGTTATTCTTGTTTGGTTTGTTTCTCAGGTTTGTAGATTGAATGTTATTATGAAATCAAGTCGGTGGTTTCAAAGAACTGTTGCCAATATGTTGGGAGAATATACAAGCTATTTTATAAGTGTATACTGGATATTTATAAAAACGCTGATGACAAATAATATTTTGTGTGTGTGGTTTTCCATCTCCTGAATCATTCCTCATACTTTATTTAAAGTCAATCAAGATTGTCCATCAGTTTTTTTGTTTGTTGTGAAGACACCTTAATATAAAATCATACTGTAGGTTAAGTCAAATAGTTTATTTGATACCACATATATTTTTCACAACACATAGAAATAGTGAGGCTTTTTTTGCAAGTAATGCAATTATTTCCCCTATACAGTGCATTCAGAAAGTATTCAGACCCCTTGACTTTTTGCTAATTTTGTTACGTTACAGCCTTATAAAATGGATTCAATTTCCCCCCCCCCCCCTCAATCTACACACAATAACCCATCATGATAAAGCAAAAACCTTTTTCTCCATTTTGGCAAATTTATGGGGGAAAAAATGAAATGTCATATTTACATAAGTATGCAGACCCTTTACTCATTACTTTGTTGAAGCACCTTTGGCAGCGATTTAAAGCCTTGAGTGTAGGGTATGACAGGCGGCAAGTAGCCTAGTGGTTAGAGCGTTGGGCCAGTAACCGAAAGGTTGCTGGATCAAATCCCTGAGCGGACAAGGTAAAAAATAAAATATATAAACATCTGTTGTTCTGCCCCTGAACAAGGCAGTTAACCCACTGTTCCCCGGTAGGCCCGTCATTGTAAATAAGAATTTGTTCTTAACTGACTTTCCTTGTTAAATAAAGTTAAAATAAATGATGCTACAAGGGGAACCTTTGCCCAAGTCTGAGGTCCTGAGCGCTTTGGAGCAGGTTTTGTACTTTGCTCCGTTCATCTTTCCCTCGATCCTAACAAGTCTCCCAGTCCCTGCCGCTGAATAACATCCCCACATCATGATGCGGGCTCCACCATGCTTCACCGTAGGGATGGTGCCAGGTTTCCTCCAGACGTGACACTTGGCATTCAGGCCAAAGAGTTCAATCTTGGTTTCATCAGACCAGAGAATCTTGTTTCTCATGGTCAGAGTCCTTTAGGTGCTTTTTGGCAAACTCCAAGCAGGCTGTCATGTGCCTTTTACTGAGAAGTGCCTTGCTTCTGGCCACTACCATAAAGGCCTGATTGGTGGAGTGCTGCAGAGATGGTTGTTCTTCTGGATGGTCAGAGAGACCATCGGATTCTTGGTCATCACAAGGCCCTTCTCCGCCGATTGCTCAGTTTGTTTGGGAAGAGTCTTGGTGGTTCCAAACTTGTTCCATTTAAGAATGATGGAGGCCACTGTGTTATTGGGGGCCTTCAATGCTGCAGAAATGTGTTGGTACCCTTCCTCAGATCTTAGCCTTGACACAATCCTGTCTCGGAGCTCTACAGACAATTCCAATGACCTCATTGCTTGGTTCTTTGCTCTGATGTGCACTGTCAAATGAAAGCTGTGTGCCTTTCCAAATCATGTCCAATCAATTGAATTTACCACAGGTGGACTCCAATCAAGTTATAGAAACATCTCAAGGATGATCAATGGTAACAGGATGCACCTGAGCTCAATTTTGAGTCTCGTAGCAAAGGATCTGAATGCTTATGTAAATAAGGTATTTCTGTTTTTTATTTGTATAAATTTGCACAATTTTCTAAAAACTTGTTTTTGCTTTGTCATTATGGGGTACTGTGTGTAGATTGATCAGGATTTTTAAAATCCATTTTAGAATAAGGCTGTAACGTAACAAAATGTGGAAAAAGTCAAGGGGTCTGAACACTTTCCTAATGCACTGTATAAGCTGAGAGAAATAAATGACTTGTTTATAGCAGCAGCTGGGAAATGGAGCATGATTAAAAGGTCCAGTAATACTAGCCTCTGTATGATAGATTTTTTTTCATTCTATTGTGTTCTCACTGAAATATCCACTTTTGAGCTACTCTAATTAAATTGACTCCAATGCACTGATGTTTGAGCCTTCATGTCCTGAATTTTTCAAGTGGAGAAGGGATGTTGTTGTTCTCAACCAGACACTTTCTGTGGAAGCCTCCTAGTTTTCATTTGCTGTTAATTCAACCACACCACCCAGCAAGCACATTTGGTTCCTTGTTTTTGGTTTCACATTGGTTGTGGGAACAAAGCCATAAGTTTCCTGACCGTTAAAACGTAACTTTTTTTTTTCAAGTACTGAGAACAGAAGTGAAAATGTTGCCTGTTCTGGGAACGTACATGTTTAGGTTGCAGTGAGGTTCTGACAAAATTTTATTCTGGTTCCCTAAAAGTATTTTTTCGTTTTTTAATAACTTCCGGAGCCCTTTACACTCGTACCTGTATACGGGTTGAAAATGGCAGATTTGGGCACTGATAAGCAGCTAAATTGGAATGCAGTGGCTGTACAGTAACATCCCAACTAGCACATAATGTTCTGAGAACCATATGTTTCTTAGAACTTGGTGAGTGTGGTTGTCGTATAGTTATTTTGCATACAACCTTTCCACAACTTTCTGGGAATGGTGCAGGATAGTTACTTGACTTTGAAACATAGAGACACATACCAGCTCTAATGGTAGTACTGCTATTTTCACTGTGGTGTCCAAAACGTCTTTCAAGCTGGCAGGCATTCCATTGGCCGCAAGAGCTTCTCGGTGGATGCTGCAGTGTACCCAAGTTGCGTTGGGAGCAACTGCTTGCACGCACGTTACCACTCCACTATGTCTCTCTGTCATGGCTTTTGAGCTATTAGTATAGATACCAACACATCTTGCCACCAAAGTCCATTTGATGTCACAAAGCTGTCCAGTAATATCCTCTCCTGTTGTCCTGGGTTCCAGTGGTTTGCAAAAGAGAATGTCTTCCTTAATTGACCCCCCATAAACGTAACGGACATATACTAGTAGCTGTGCCAGGCCCGCCAAGTCTGTTGACTCATCTAGCTGTAACGCATAGAATTCACTGGCTTGTATGCGAAGCAGTAATTGTTTAAAAACATCTCCTGCAATGTCACTGATGCATCGTTAAACAGTGTTATTTGATGAAGGCATTGTCTGTATAGTTTGGTTGGCCTTTTCCCCCAACATTGTCCCAGCCATATCTGTGGCAGCAGGAAGAATTAAGTCCTCCACAATAGTATGGGGCTTGCCTGTCCTAGCCACTCGGTTGCTCACCATATAAGATGCTTCTAGCCCCTTCTTATTAATGGTATATGTTGCTTTTAAACATGTCTTACTACTCAAATGTCAAATTCACGTGGCTTATTTTTCTAATTGTTTTGTTTCTTTATGTCTGCGCAAGAGTGAAGGTTTCATCGAGTTTTGAGATAGTACTTTTGCACATATAACACACTGTGGCTCATGAAAGGCACTACTTCCAATATAAGTCAAACCCAAATAAATGTAGTTCTCATCATATTTGCGCCTCTTCAAAGGTCCAACGTCCCTGTCTGCTGTTCGGTGCTTTCCCGGGTAAGGGGCCAGTAGCTCTTTGGCTGCATCGCATCAAATTCACAACTGTGTCCATGCTAGCTGGGCTAACAACATGTAGAATTACTGATGCTAACGTTGGATGTGCTCGTGGAAGCAGAACAACTTGTGTCGTCGATGGTTAACTTTGTTAAAGCAAGACTCCTGAACTCTCGTGTATTTTCTGCACTATGCAATGATATGGGCAGCGACCATGTAACGCTTTTGCAACATATAGAAAGAAGTGCGCTGCTTAAAATGTTCTTTACTCACCATAATTTTCACTAGTCTGACCGCTTGCATGATGACGAGTTTCTCACACGACTGGCCTATCTGGGTGATGTTTTTTCTCGCCTGAATGATCTGAATCTAGGATTACAGGGACTCTCCACAACTATATTCAATGTGCGGGACAAAATTGAGGCTATGATTAAGAAGTTGGAGCTCTTCTGCATTAACAAGAACAACAGACAAGTCTTTCCATCATTGTATGATTTTTTGTGTGCAAATTAACTCAAGTTTACAGACAATGTTAAATGTGATATAAAGAAGCACCTGCGTGAGTTGGGTGCGCAATTACGCAGGTACTTTCCTGAAACGGATGACACAAACAACTGGATTCGTTATCCCTTTCATGCCATGCCTCCAGTCCACTTACCAATATCTGAACAAGTGAGCCTCATCGAAATTGCAACAAGTGGTTCTGTGAAAATTTAATTTAATCAGAAGCCACTGCCAGATTTCTGGATTGGGCTGTGCTCAGAGTATCCTGCTTTGGCAAATCACGCTGTTAAGACACTGATGCCCTTTGCAACCACGTACTGTAGCTATGTGAGAGTGGATTCTCGGCCCTCACTAGCATGAAAGCTAAATACAGGTACAGACTGTGTGGGAAATGATTTAAGACTGAGACTCTCTCCAATACAACCCAACAATGCAGAGCTATGTGCATCCTTTCAAGCACACCCTTCTCATTAACCTGTGGTGAGTTATTCACAATTTTTGATGAACGAATAAGGTTCTATATGTAAGTTGGTTAAATAAAGAGCAAAGTTATTGATTATTATTATTTGTGCCCTGGTCCTATAAGAGCTCTTTGTCACTTCTCACAAGCCAGGTTGTGACAAAAGCTCACACTCATTCTAATGTTTAATAAATGTATTGTATAGTGTGTGTGTGGCAGGCTTACAATGATTGCAAAAAACATTTGAGAGTGCGCTGACCCTGGTGCTAGAGGGGGTACGCAGGTGGAGGTTGAATGTTTGAAGGGGTACGGGACTATAAAAAGTTTGGGAACCACTGCTCTAACCAATGTGAAACCTTAATGGCACTATCTGGGTTTTTTTGTGGACATGTGAACATACTTTAAAAGAGACTTACTTTAAAGACCCTTGATCTATCTATTTTGTGAGAGATATTGAATCATTTTGATAGCCTGCTAGCTGAGAGATGGATAATTTTCTCCAGTATCTGCACACAATGAACTCTAGGCTATGGTATGCACGTATTCACCAGAAGTAGGACATCAGACTCCACTGGGTAGCAGATTTGTCTTTACAGAGTCTAATCATAGAGGAGCCTCAGCCTCATCAAGTTATGTGTTCCTGCCTGAAGCAGACGCTTGTCCTCTTGTTTCTCAAGCTTCAAGTTCCTCTGCGTTCACATCACTGATGACCTGAAATGGTCCCTTCACACAGTGTTGACGAACGTGCAACAACGTGTCTTCAATCTCAGGAGACTAAAGAAAATTGGCTTGGCCCCTAAGACCCTCACAAACGTCTACAGATGCACCATTGAGAGGATCCTGTCTGGCTGTATCACCGCCTGGTACGGCAATTGTACCGTCCACAAACGCATGGCTCTCCAGAGGATGGTGCGGTCTGCTCAACTCATCATCGGGGGCACACTGCCCGGTGTCACAGGAATGCCAAGTAGATCATCAAGGGCCTCAGCCACCCGAGATACGGGCTATGCACCCCGCCACCATCTAGGAGGATACAGTAAAGGGGCATCAAAGTAGCCACCCTTTGCCTTGACTGATAAACAGTTGACTGATACAAAGTTTCTAACTTTGCCCAATACTCTGCCCTAAAACTTAGTCACTGTTACTAGCCGGCTACCAGCCGGTACTCTACCCTGTACCTTGCAGAATGCATTATCCTATGTACATGAAGTAATTGAACACTGGTCACTTTAAGAATGTTTACATATACTGTCCATACGCACCATTATATACAGTACCAGTCAAAAGTTTGGACACACCTACTCATTCAAGGGTTTTTCTTTGTTTTACTATTTTCTACATTGTAGAATAATAGTGGAGACATCAAACCTATGAAATAACACATATGGAATCATGTAGTAACCAAAAATGTGTGAAACTAATTAAAATATATTTTATATTTGAGATTCTTCAAAGTAGCCACCCTTTGCCTTGATGATAGCTTTGCACACGCTTGGTATTCTCTCAAGCAGCTTCATGAGGTAGTCACCTGGAATGTGTTTCAATTAATGTGCCTTCTTAAAAGTTAATTTGTGGAATTTCTTTCCTCCTTAATGCGTTTGAGCCAATCAGTTGTGTTGTGACAAGGTAGGGTTGGTATACAGAAGATAGCCTATTTGGTTAAAAAAAACAAGTCCATATTATGGCAAGAACAGCTCAAATAAGCAAAGAGAAACGACAGTCCATCATCACTTTAAGACATGAATGTCAGTCAATCCGGAATATGTCAAGAACTTTGAAAGTGGAGTCGCAAAAACCCCTATGATGAAACTGTCTTTCATGAGGACCGCCACCGGAAAGGAAGACCCAGAGTTACCTCTGCTACAGAGGATAAGTTCATTAGAGTTAACTGCACCTTAGATTGCAGCCCAAATAAATGCTTCACAGAGTTCAAGTAACAGACACATCTCAACATCAACTGTTCAGAGGAGACTGCGGGAATCAGGCCTTCATGGTTGAATTGCTGCAAAGAAACCACTACTAAAGGACACCAATAAGAAGCAGCGACTTGCTTGGGCCAAGAAACACGAGCAATGGACATTAGACCAGTGGAAATCTATCCTTTGGTCTGATGAGTCCAAATGTGAGATTTTTTGTTACAACCGCCGTGTCTTTTTGAGACGCAGAGTAGGTGAATGGATGATCTCTGCAGGTGTGGTTCCCACCGTGAAGCATGGAGGTGTGGTGGTGTGGGGGTGCTTTGCCAGTGACACTGTCAGTGATTTATTTAGAATTCAAGGCACACTTAACCAGCATGGCTACCACAGCATTCTGCAGCGATACGCCATCCCATCTGGTGTGTGCTTAGTGGGACTATCATTTGTTTTTCAACAGGACAATGACCCAACACACCTCCAGGCTGTGTAAGGGCTATTTGACCAAGAAGGWGAGTGATGGAGTGCTGCATCAGATGACCTGGCCTCCACAATCACCCGACCTCAACCCAATTGAGATGGTTTGGGATGAGTTGGACCACAGAGTGAAGGAAAAGCAGCCAACAAGTACTCAGCATATGTGGGAACTCCTTCAAGACTGTTGGAAAAGCATTCCTCATGAAGCTGGTTGAGAGAATGCCAAGAGTGTGCAAAGCTGTAATCAAGGCAAAGGGTGGCTACTTTGAAGAATCTAAAATACACTTTGATTTGTTAAAAAAAAAAAAAGGTTACTACATGATTCTATGTTTGTTATTTCATAGTTTGATGTCTTCACTATTATTATACAATGTAGAAAATGGTAAAAATAAAGAAAAACCCTTGAATGAGTAGGTGTGTCCAAACTTTTGACTGGTTCTGTAGGTAGATATATATATATATATATATATATATATATATTCTGCATGCTGAAATTGCTCGTTCTATTTCTTAATTTCTTTATTTTAACTTTTTGAAGTATGTGCATGTTGTTTTGTAAAATTAAAATTGCTAGGTATTATTACTGCACTGTTGGAGCTAGAAAAACAAGCATGTCGCTGCACCTGCGATAACATCTGCAAATCTGTGTACACGACCAATACACTTTGATTTTACCCACTGGGCACACACATGTTAAATCAATGTTGTTTTCACATCATTTCAGTGAAATTACATTGAACCAACGTGGAATAGACATTGAATTGACGTCAGTGCCCAGTACATAGTGTAGTGGTGGTAAAAGTGACCTGGACACTCAAAGGTTTCAATCTAATTACACTGTTGAAGTTTAGAGCCTGGAGGCATTATTTTTATGTTAGCATTTTTTATGTATTTTATTTTACCTTTATTTTACCAGGTTAGTCTCATTGAGATTACAAATCTATTTTGTAAGAGAGATCTGGCCAAAAAAGCATCAGTCAAAGTTTTAAAAATGTACAACATAAAACACAAAGCACTACAGTTTAAAAAAATGTTTACACATTGATAAGGCACATTGAGTGTTTCAACTAGGGGTCAAAACGTTGACAGAACCCTAAATGATTTTCCACCATAGTTTTTACCCTAGATTTCAAATAATTGAGACGAGCTCCTATAGTTTTAAGTCATTGTGTAGTTAGTTCCAAGTAGAGGGGGCAGAGTACTGGAATGCTATTTTTACCTAGCTCTGTAGAGGCCTAGGGTACCGTCAAAGAGATATAGTCCTGTGAGTGTAGGCGATAATTGTCATTAGTCTGTTGGACAATGTAGGTACACAGGTAATACTGTATGGGAGCAGTTTTAGTATGGCCCTGTTTTGCTTAGTGGATGCTTCCACTAAAAACTCTCAGAGCAATATAATCAACTCTATGAAAAGACATCACTTCCTTCTCCTGGGCTTTGTTAATTTCCTAATGAGATTGAGAAACGATCTCAATGGAATATCTATCTGGCCTTTACTTTCTCTCTGTTTATTTCGTTTTTTTTTATTTCACCTTTATTTAACCAGGTAGGCCAGTTGAGAACAAGTTCTCATCTACAACTGCGACCGGGCCAAGATAAAGCAAAGCAGTGCGACAGAAACAACAACACAGAGTTACACATGGGATAAACAAATGTACAGGGAATAACACAATAGAAAAATCTATGTACACTGTGTGCAAATGTAGTAAGATTAGGGATGTAAGGCAATAAATAGGCCATGGAGGTGAAATAATTACAATTTAGCATTAACACTGGAGTGATAGATGTGCAGATGATGATGTGCAAGTAGAGATACTGGGGTGCAAAAGAGCAAAAACATTTTTTTATAACAATATGGGGATGAGGTAGTTGGGTGTGCTATTTACAGATGGGCTGTGTACAGCTGATGCTTAAAGTTAGAGAGGGTACACAGGTAATAAGTCTCCAGCTTCAGTGATTTTTGCAATTCGTTCCAGTCATTGGCAGCAGATAACTGGAAAGAAAGGCGGCCAAAGTAGGTGTTGGCTTTGGGGATGACCAGTGAAATATACCTGCTGGAGCGCGTGCTACTGGTGGGTGTTGCTATGGTGACCAGTGAGCTGAGATAAGGCAGGGCTTTACCTAGCAAAGACTTATAGATGACCTGGAGCCAGTGGGTTTGGCGACAAATATGTAGCGAGGGCCACCCGACGAGAGCCTACAGGTCGCAGTGGTGGGTATTATATGGGGCTTTGGTGACAAAACGGATGGCACTGTGATAGACTACATCCAATTTGCTGAGTAAAGTGTTGGAGGCTATTTTGTAAATGACATTGCCGAAGTCAAGGATCGGTAGGATAGTCAGTTTTACGAAGGTTTGTTTGGCAGCATGAGTGAAGAAGGCTTTGTTGTGAAATAGGAAGCCGATTCTAGATTTCATTTTGGATTGGAGATGCTTAATGTGAGTCTGGAAGGAGAGTTTACAGTCTAACCAGACAACTAGGTATTTGTAGTTGTCCACATATTCTAAGTCAGAACCGTCCAGAGTAGTGATGCTAGTCGGGCGGGCGGGTGCGGGCAGCAATCGGTTGAAGAGCATGCATTTAGTTTTACTAACATTTAAAAGCAGTTGGAGGCCACGGAAGGAGTGTTGTATGGCATTGAAGCTCGTTTGGAGGTTTGTCGTCTGCGTAGAGGTGGATCAGAGAATCACCAGCGGCAAGAGTGACATCATTGATATATACATAGAAAAGAGTCGGCCAGAGAATTGAACCCTGTGGCACTCCCATTGAGACTGCCAGAGGTCCGGACAACAGGCCCTCCGATTTGACACACTGAACTCTATCTGAGAAGTAGTTGGTTAACCAGGCGAGGCAGTCATTTGAGAAACCAAGGCTGTTGAGTCTGCCGATAACAATGTGGTGGTTGACAGAGTCGAAAGCCTTGGCCAGGTCGATGAAGATGGCTGCACAGTACTGTCTTTTATCCATGGCGGTTATGATATCGTTTAGGACTTTGAGCGTGGCTGAGGTGCACGCATGACCAGCTCGGAAACCAGATTGCATAGTGGAGAAGGTACGGTGGGATTCTAAATGGTCGGTGATTTGTTTGCTAAGGCAGGGCAGGATGGCAGGTCAGGATGGATATAGGTCTATAACAGTTTGGGTCTAGAGTGTCTCCCCCTTTGAAGAAGGGGATGACCGCGGCAGATTTCCAATCTTTGGGGATCTCAGACGATACGAGAGGTTGAACAGGCTAGTAATAGGGGTTGCAACAATTTTGGCGGATAATTTTAGAAAGAGAGGGTCCAGATTGTCAAGCCCAGCTGATTTGTAGGGATCCAGATTTTGCAGCTCTTTCAGAACATCAGCTATCTGGATTTGGGTGAATGAGAATCGGGGGGGACTTGGGCAAGTTTCTGCGGGGGGTGCAGAGCTGTTGGCCGGGGTAGGGGTAGCAAGGTGGAAAGCATGGCCAACCGTAGAAAAATGCTTATTGAAATGATCGATTTTCATAGATTTATCGTGGTGACAGTGTTTCCTAGCCTCAGTGCAGTGGGCAGCTGGGAGGATGTGCTCTTATTCTCCATGGACTTTACAGTGTCCCAAAACCTTTTGGAATTAGTGCTACAGGATGCAAATTTCTGTTTGAAAAAACTAGCCTTAGCTTTCTTAACGGACTGTGTATATTGGTTCCTGACTTCCCTGAAAAGTTGCATATCGCGGGGGCTATTCAATGCTAATTCAGTACGCCACAGGATGTTTTTGTGCTGGTCAAGGGCAGTCAAGTCTGGGGTGAACCAAGGGCTATATCTGTTCTTAGTTCTACATTTTTTGAATGGGGCATGCTTATTTAAGATGGTGCTTTTAAAAAGCAACCAGGCATCTTCTACTGACGGGATGAGGTCAATATCCTTCCAGGATACCCAGGCCAGGTCGATTAGAAAGGCCTGCTCGCTGAAGTGTTTTATGGAGCTTTTGACAGTGATGAGGGGTGGTCGTTTGACCATGGACCCATTACGGACGCAGGCAATGAGGCAGTGATCGCTGAGATCCTGTTTGAAGACAGCAGAGGTGTATTTAGAGGGCAAGTTGGTCAGGATGATATCTATGAGGATGCCCATGGTTACAGATTTAGGGTTGTACCTGGTAGGTTCCTTGATCATTTGTATGAGATTGAGGGCGTCTAGCTTAGATTGTAGGACGGCTGGGGTGTTAAGCATATCCCAGTTTAGGTCACCTAACAGTACAAACTCTGAAGATAGATCCGGGGCAATCAATTCACATATGGTGTCCAGGGCACAGCTGGGGCTGAGGGGGGTCTATAACAAGTGGCAATGGTGAGAGACTTATTTCTGGAAAGGTGGATTTTTAAAAGTAGAAGCTTGAATTGTTTGGGCACAGACCTGGATAGTATGACAGAACTCTGCAGTAGATTGCAACTCCGCCCCCTTTGGCAGTTCTATCTTGTCTGAAAATGTTGTAGTTGGGGATGGAAATTTCAGAATTTTTGGTGGCCTTCCTAAGCCAGGATTCAGACACGGCTTGGGCATCAGGGTTGGCGTAGTGTGCTAAAGCAGTGAATAAAACAAACTTAGGGAGGAGGTTTCTGATGTTAGCATGCATGATACCAAGGCTTTTACGGTTACAGAAGTCAACAAGCGAGAGTGCCTGGGAATAGGTGTGGTGCTGGGGGCTACAGGGCCTGGGCTAACCTCTACATCACTAGAGGAACAGAGGAGGAGTAGGATGAGGGTACGGCTAAAGGCTATAAGAACTGGTTGTCTAGTGTGTTGGGAACAGAGAATAAAAGGAGCAGATTTCTGGGCGTGGTGGAATAGATTCAGGGCATAATGTACAGACAAGGGTATGGTAGGATGTGAGTACAGTGGAGGTAAATCTAGGCATTGAGTTACGATGAGAGCGGTAGTGTCTCTGGAGGCACCAGTTAAGCCAGGTGAGGTCTCTGCATGTGTGGGGGGTGGGACAAAAGAGCTATCTAAGGCATGTAGGGCGGGGCTGGGGGCTCTACAGTGAAATAAAACAATAATAACTAACCTAAACAGCAGTAGACAAGGCATATTGACATTAGGGAGAGGCATATGTAGCCGAGTGATCATAGGGTCCAATGAGCAGCAATAGGTGGGTCAGTAAGCCGTTCGGTGGTCGCTACTACGCTAGGCGAGCTGGAGACACGGCGATTCAGAAACCTAGCGGGCCGGGGCTAGCAGATGTGTCTACGGCGACGTTGCAACGGAAAAGCCTGTTGAAACCACCTCGGACAATTACGTCGGCAGACCAGTCGGGATGGATAGGCGGGGCTCCGTGTCGGCAAAAAGGGTCCAGGCCAATTGGCAAAATAGGTATTGTAGCCCAAGAATTAGCTGGTAGACCTCATCTCTTCGAGATGTGCCTAGCTCGAGGCTAGCTCAAGGCTAACTGGTGCTTGCTTCGGGACAGAGGCGTCAGCCAGCAGTAGCCACTCAGGTTGCAGCTAGCTAGCTGCGATGATCCGGTGTACTGGTCCAGAGCTTGCAGTAGGAATCCGTTGATGTGATAGAGAAAAAGCAGTACAATATGCTCTGGGTTGATATTGCGCTGTGCAGACTGGCAGATATTGCCCCAGCTGAAGCTGTCTGGTGCCCTTGTTAACGGTGAAGACCGCTAGCAGTGGTTAACTGCCTACAAGCTAGTAGCTAGTTAGCTGGCTACCTCTGATGGGGGTTCCGGTTCTGAAGTATAACAATAGCAGATCCGTGCCACATTGGGTGAGGCGGGTTGCAGGAAAGTATATTCAGGATGGAAAGAGTGAATAAAATATATATACGAAATATATACGGAAAAAGCGAGGAAAACTACTATTAACACGGGACAAGACAAAACACAAGTCCGACTGCTACGCCATCTTGGATATCATCTGTGTAACTGTCACCAGCTGCATTTGAACAATAAAGCCTGTGATGATGTATTTATTTATTTGCATGAAACATGGTGTCTTCTTGACTCATTTCAATATCATGTATAATGAGATATTGTGGGATATTAATCACACAATATAGTTGGGCAGTGTGATAAGTAAAATCCTTTGTGAGTTCGTGCTGCCATCTCGTGGTTAGTAAACATGGTGTCTACTTGACTCATTTCCATATCATCTATAAAGAGATATTGTGGGATATTAATCACACAATATAGTTGGGCAGTGTGATAAGTAAAATCTTTCGTGAGTTCGTGCTGCCATCTCGTGGTTAGTAAAATACTTGTCAAACGTCAACGTCGTAATGTTCTATATTATCATGTATCAGAAGTGAATAATAATTCATATTGTTGACAATTTGACACTGTCTCTGAAAATGTTTTTTTTAATATTTTTACAATTTGCTGTTGAAAGTCTCAAATGGGCAGTTGTATTTCTAGAGGACGGAACAGATTAATCAAATACCGGGGTTACTGAGGACTGCATTTGTGGATGCACTACAGTAATACTACTACCTGTGTTCTTCCTACTTCGCTTGACCTGTTGGTCATTTTGTTCACAACATCACTAAAAGGCTCATCTACGGGCTACTTCAGTCATGTTTCAGAATGCTTTAAGAAGATTATCTAATGAAACTCTACGTTTTCAAACGTCTGTCAAATATGTGCTTTTTTTACGGGGCGTAAGACCGCTGCCTGTATCGGCAAGGCATTTGACAGATGTGAAGGACGCACTACCGTTTGACACTTCCTTGCTCAAATTTCTGGTCTGTCCACTATCCAAAAAGCAATTAAGGTGAGTTATTATACAAAGCCAATTCAATACTAATGTACTTCATCCAACGACAATATTGTTTTGCCATGGCTTAGCTGAGACAGAAACAACACACTTTTTTTCAGCCAGAGTTAGCTACGCATCAGCTAAATAGCCAGCCAGCCAACAAGCTAGCTAATTGTTGTACTCTTCACTCACTCAGGTACGAGGAAAAGACCAATGAACTCATCAACGAGGAGCTTGGAATCGCATACCCAATCATTGATGGAATTCCAAACATGATCCCCACAGATGCTAGATTGATTAAAAACGATCCTGAAACATCAGTGGAACCAGCACAAAGGCATGAAACACCAAAGACTTAAGATATTGACCCTGCACAGTGTATAAAATAACTTGTAAGCCAAAAGTCGAGATGTTTTCTCTGTCTACCCTTACAGTACTGGTTCCCATAGTCTCCCTATTTTGACTTTTCTGTTCTGTGACAGTAGATGAGAATTTTCGACAGGCAGCAGAATGATGTGAATATTAAATAAAGGTTTTAGATTATTGGTACTAAAGTGGATTTAATGGATGTTTTGGAATGTTGTGTTGCATATTATCACTACCAAAACCAGCAAATGATTCTGTAAGTAATAAATGGAATGACATTCAATGACAAATTCATAAATTTTATTTGATGAGTGACATGCAAATTATTCCATAAAATTCAATACATTTGAATGTTTTTAATGGAACTTAACCTTTGGAGAGGAAACCTATGAGCAAGAACATCTATCAACAAACAAATGTGTTCTTGTGGATTACGATCACTAATAAAATGTGATTGTTTTTTACATTTTAGTTGAACCTTTGGGTCCCCTCTAAAGGAAAGTGTGGGTGTGAAGAACTTAACTTATTACTTTTTAGTTTTCTTCCCACTGTTGGCTTCATCAAAGGAGAATGTGGTCTTGGAGACTGCCCCTCGCCCTTCATCTTAAAGGATTCATACAGTCTCAACCTGACTCTTGCACCACCAGAATGGGTCATTCTTCTTACTGGATGTTGTGTCTGTTGACTTCTGGCCAAGTGGGAGGCTGGTTTCCTTGTCATTAACCTTTCTAGGTGAGGATGGGCAATGTAGGCCAATCTTTGCTCTCATCCTTTTAGCCAGACAGGTCGGTAGGTTGCTCTGAGCACTCGGCAGCTCCACAAGACTGGTGAAAGCTGAGGAATGTGGAAATCTCAGATAAAGAAGTACTCTCTTTGAGTGGCTGCCTCATATGTAGACTTCCAGAACAGTGGCTCCTCTTTGGCTGTAGAGGTGACTTGGTATGTCTGGGCACTGTTGTGGCGATAGCTTCACCACTGCCTCCACTGCCGGAGTGATCTGAAGATGGTACTACTCTAAATTTCTTCTGAGTTATGAACATATCCTCACTGTTGGCATCGTCAGCAGTCATTTGAGAGTTTTTTTGTCCCTCTCCATACTCTGTCCCATTTTATTGTCCCTCTCCCACTGATACGTCTCAGGAAAGTATATCTCATTGTCACCCTAAGGGCTTTCCCAGGGAAATTTCCTTCTTGTGCTTACCTTTGGATTTTTATTTTTTATTATTCAATCCCAGGCGCCATTATATTTTGATGTAAAAATGGCACGATGATCATTTTCTGAAGACATTAATTCTCTTTTCCAGAGGGAGATGGCTGAAAGAGCGGAGACGGAGCACACAGAATCTGACACGTTTTTGGATTTACCCAGGAGACAAAAAAATAAAATAATTAAATGTAAAAGACAAACATCTAAAAAAGGACAAAACTCAGAGTTTCACCTCTGGGTTTTGTCCTTTTTTAGATGTTTGTCTTTATTTATTTTTTGTCTCCTGGGTAAATCCAAAAATGTGTCAGATTCTGTGCGCTCCGTCTCCGCTCTTTCAGCCATCTCCCTCTGGAAAAGAGAATTCATGTCTTCAGAAAATAATAATCGTGCCATTTTTACATCAAAATATAATTATACAATAATTTAATTTCCATTACATAGACCTAACTCCCATGTATATAGTCTGGGGGTCAGGGTTGGGGTCAATTCCTTTTCAAGTAAATTCAGAAAGTAAACTAAATTCTAATTCCACATTTTCTCATTGAAAAGCATTGAAGAAATGTGTCATTTCAGTGTACTTCCTGAATTGACTGGAATTTAAATGGAATTGACCCCAGACCTGCTGGAGGTAGCCTCTCACAATGGATTTGTACAGTTGAAGTCGGAAGTTTACATACACTTAGGTTGGAGTCATTAAAACTCGTTCTTCAAACACTCCACAAATTTCTTGTTAACAAACTATCTCATTGTAGAGTTGGTTAGGACAGCTACTTTGTGCATGACAAGTAATTTTTCCAACAATTGTTTACAGACAGATTATTTCATTTATAATTCACTGTATCACAATTCCAGTGGGTCAGAAGTTCACATACACTAAGTTGACTGCTTTTCTAAAGCCTTGACATCATTTTCTGGAATTTTCCAAGCTGTTTAATCTTCTGAAAGGCTAATTGACATAATTTGAGTCAAATGGAGGTGTACCTGTTGATGTATTTCAAGACTTACCTTGAAGACCTCAGAATAAAAATTGTAGACCTCCACAAGTCTGATTCATTCTTGGGAGCAATTTCCAAACGCCTGAAGGTACCACGTTCATCTGTACAAACAATAGTACGCAAGTATAAACACCATGGGACCACGCAGCCGTCATACTGCTCAGGAAGGAGACGTGTTCTGTCTCCTAGAGATGAATGTACTTTGGTGCGAAAAGTGCAAATCAATCCAAGAACAACAGCAAAGGACGTTGTGAAGATGCTGGAGGAAACAGGTACAAAAGTATCATATCCACAGTAAAATTAGTCCTATATCGACATAATCTGAAAGGCCGCTCAGCAAGGAAGAAGCCACTGCTCCAAAACCGCCATAAAAAAGCAAGACTACGGTTTGCAACTGCACATGGGGACAAAGATCGTACTTTTTGGCCATAATGACCATCGTTATGTTTGGAGGAAAAAGGGGGATGTTGCAAGCCGAAGAACACCATCCCAACCGTGAAGCACAGGGGTGGCAGCATCATGTTATGGGGGTGCTTTGCTGCAGGAGGGACAGGTGCACTTCACAAAATAGATGGCCTCATGAGGGAGGAAAATTATGTGGATATATTGAAGCAACATCTCAAGACATCAGTCAGGAAGTTAAAGCTTGGTTCCAAATGGGTCAAATGTACAATGACCCCAAGCATACTTCCAAAGTTGTGGCAAAATGGCTTAAGGACAACAAGGTCAAGGTATTGGAGTGGCCATCACAAAGCCCTGACCTCAATCCTATAGAAAATTTGTGGGCAGAACTGAAAAAGCGTGTGCGAGCAAGGAGGCCTAGAAACCTGACTCAGTTACACCAGCTCTGTCAGGAGGAATGGGCAAAATTCACCCAATTTATTGTGGGAGCTTGTGGAAGGCTACCAGAAACGTTTGACCCAAGTTAAACAATTTAAAGGCAATGCTACCAAATACTAATTGAGTGTATGTAAACTTCTGACCCACTGGGAATGTGATAAAATAAAAGCTGAAATAAATCATTCTCTCTACTATTATTCTGACATTTCACATTCTTAAAATAAAGTGGTGAGCCTAACTGACCTAAGACAGGGAATTTTTACTAGGATTAAATGTCAGGAATTGTGAAAAACTGAGTTTAAATGTATTTGGCTAAGGTGTATGTAAACTTCCGACTTCAACTGTATATGCTTTTAGGCTGTTTATCAAATTATAATTCTCTGACTTTATTATAGTGTGGTATCCCAGGAGGTCTACCCCGGGGGATGGTAACAGAGGGGAGGTACGTGAGGCAACGTTGGCTCCCTCTCCTGGGAATACACGAGCTGGGCACCCCGACCTGGACAGCTAAGTGGAGGTAATTAGAGGAAAGTGCCAACCAGCCGTGGAGGCTAAATAAAAGGAGCACGATGGCACACCGCGGGAGAGAAGGGAGAGAGACGGACACCAGTTAAGAGAGAGACGGAAGACCAAGCTAAACCTGAGTTATGTCTTTGATATATTTATTTATTTTCTTTCTTAAATTGTTTTTCGGACTAAAGCCTCTGTGTCAATCTCTGCACGCTCAAACCAACACCCCACGGTTTACCACAATAGCAATAATGTATTTAATTCTTACCAGATATTAAAGACACCTTCTATTCCTCCAATGTTAGCGAGCTGTTACCAGTATTCTCTCTTTAAACCATGTAACTCAGCACCTGTATTAAACATTAAAGATTTTTTGTATTCATGATGGAACTTCTTACAGGTGCCTAGTACTTAGAAAATAGTAGCCTTTAACTTCGAAAATATTACCGGCTTTGATTTTCGACGACACAACGAGGTGTTTAGGCTATACAAATATACTGTTTAGGCTACAAAAATATAGGCTACCATACGCCAAATAGCCCGGAATATGGAAAACTGAGATTATTAATTTTTAAATCTATACCAATTAACGTTTTCAGAAATGAAATTAATCATGGCGATGAATTACTTCCTCCGGCCCCAACACTTGAATTGTCAGACTCCCACCAGCCCACCTGAAACTTCAAAGAGAGCACCTCTTTCTAGTGCTCATGCTGTTTCATTTGACAAGGCTACTTACTGGCTGATCTCGTGACACACCTACTGTGTGCGAATCTTGCCTATTACTCACCTGCACATTTGGCTATAGGGTAATTCACCTAACGAGAATATTAGGTTTCAAGAATAGTGTCACCTAACGAGAATATTAGGTTTCAAGAAAAATGTTGGCTAATCTAAAGTGTCAAACTGATTCATTTTAAGGTGGTTTGTCTCAGTAGCAGTGCGTGGGTAAAATCACTGGGGAAGCCAAGCACCCCCCACCAACCACACCTTTGTTTTATCATCAAACCTGACAGCAACCTCTGTCCTTTGAAGACCTCCAGCTCTCCGCTTTCGCTGCCTCCAGCTCAGCTTTGGGGCGGCGATATGAGGAGGCTGCACGAAAGCGCGGCTGGAAGCCAGAGAGGCAGCCCCAAAAATGTCTTGGGGGGGGCACACGGGGAGTGTGGCTAAGCCAGGTAGGAGACCTGAGCCAACTCCCCGTGCTTACCATGGAGAGAGAGCGACCGGGCAGGCCCCTTGTTATGCAGAGATGCGCACGGTGTCCCCGGTAAGCAGGCATAGCCCGGTGCGGTACATAACAGCACCTCGTATCGGCCGGGCTAGAGTGGGCATCGAGCCAGGTGCCATGAAGCCAGCTCTACGCAACTGGTCTCCAGTGCGTCTCCTCGGGCCGGTGTACATGGCACCAGCCCTACGCATGGTGTCCCCGGTTTGCCAGCACAGCCCAGTGCGGGCTATTCCACCTCGCCGCAATGGCCTGGCTACGGGGAGCGTTCAGCCAGGTAGGGTTGGGCAGGCTCGGTGCTCGAGACCTGTAGTGCGCCTCCACGGTCCGGTCTATCCGGTGCCTTCTCCACGCACGCAGTTCTTCTTGTCCTTGTGTGCTTAGCCCTCGCACCAGCCCAGTACCACAGTGCCAACACCACGCACCAGGCTTCCTGTGCGTCTCCAGAGTCCAGTATGCCCTGTTCCTTCTCCCCGCACTCGCCTTGAGGTGCGTGTTCCCAGCCCGGTACCACCAGTTCCGGCACCACGCACCAGGCCTACAGTGCGCCTCGGCAAGCCTGAGCTGCCCGTCTGTCCAGCGCCGCCTGAACTGCCCGTCTGTCTAGCGCCGCCTGTGCTGCCCGTCTGTCCAGCGCTGCCTGAGCTGCCCGTCTGTCCAGCGCCGCCTGAGCTGCCCATCTGTCCAGCGCCGCCTGAGCCGCCCGTCTGTCCAGCGCCGCCTGAGCCACCCGTCTGTCCTGAGCCGTCAGAGCCGCCCGTCTGCCTGAGCCGCTAGAGCCGTCCGCCAGTCAGGAGCTGTCAGAGCCGTCCGCCAGTCAGGAGCTGCCAGAGCCGTCCGCCAGTCAGGAGCTGCCAGAGCTGCCCTTCAGTCCGGAGCTGCCCTTCAGCTCGGAGCTGCCCCTCAGTCCTGAGCTACCCCTCAGTCCTGAGCTGCCCGTCAGTCCGGAGCTGCCTTTCAGTCCGGAGCTACCCCTCAGTCCGGAGCTACCCTCAGTCCTGAGCTACCCCTCAGTCCGGAGCTGCCCCTCAGTCCGGAGCTGCCCCTCAGTCCGGAGCTGCCCGTCAGTCCGGAGCTGCCCTCAGTCCGGAGCTGCCCCTCAGTCCGGAGCTACCACTCAGTCGGAGCTGCCCCTCCGTCCAGTGGCCATCTACGATGGTCTTCAGTCCGGGACTCGCTGCAAGGGTCCCGCTCCAGAGGCGCCACAAAGCGGGTAATGACTATGGTGGTGTGGGGTCCACGTCCCGCACCCGAGCCGCCGCCGTAAGAAGGCCTACCCGACCCTCCCTTCTGTGTAGGTTTTGCGGCCGGAGTCCGCACCTTTGGGGGGGGGGGGTACTGTCACGCCCTGACCTTAGTTATCTTGTGTTTTCTTTATTATTTTGGTTAGGTCAGGGTGTGACATGGGGGATGTATGTGTTTTGTCTTGTCTAGGGGTTTTGTATGTTTATGGGGTGTTTACTAGTCTAGGTGTTTGTATGTCTATGGTTGCCTAGATTGGTTCTCAATTAGAGGCAGCTGTTTATCGTTGTCTCTGATTGGGAACCATATTTAGGCAGCCATATTCCGTTGGGTATTTCGTGGGTTATTGTCTATATGTAAGTTGCCTGTGTATGCACTAATATATAGCTTCACGTTTGTTTGTTGTTTTGCATACTTTGTTTAAGTGTTCTTCGTTTCGTTAAATAAATAGAAGAATGTATTCTTATCACGCTGCGCCTTGGTTCTCCTCTCTTCATCCAAACGACAAACGTGACAAGAACCTTTTAGAAGGACAACCATCTCTGTAGCACTCCCCGAACCAGGCTTTTATGGTAGAGTGGCCAGATGGAAACCACTCCTCAGTAAAAAGCACATGACAGTCCGCTTGAAGTTTGCCAAAAAGCAGCACTCTCAGACCATGAGAAACAAGATTCTCTGGTCTGAATGCCAAGTGTCATGTCTGGAGGAAACCAGGCACCGCTCATCACCTGGCCAATACCATCCCTACGGTGAGGCATGGTGGTGGCAGCATCATGCTGTTGGGATGTTTTTCAGCGGCAGGGACTGGGAGACTAGTCAGGATCGAGGAATTGATAAATGGAGCAAAGTACAGAGAGATTATTGATGAAAACCTGCTCCAGAGCGCTCAGGACCTCAGACTGGGGCGAAGGTTTACCTTCCAACAGGACAACGACCCTAAGCACACAGCCAAGACAACGCAGGAGTGGCTTCGTGACAAGTCTGAATGTCCTTGAGTGGCCCAGACAGAATCTCTGGTGAGACCTGAAAATAGCTGTGCAGCGACACTCCCCATCCAACCTGAATGTGCTTGAGAGGATCTGCAGAGAAAAATGGGATAAACTCCCCAAGTACAGGTGTGCCAAGCTTGTAGCGTCACTCCCAATAAGACTCGAGGCTGTAATCGCTGCCAAAGGTGCTTCAACAAGTACTGAGTAAAGGGTCTGATTACTTATGTAAATGTGATATTTCAGTTTTTATTTTGCAAACATTTCTACAAACCAGTTTTTGCTTTGTCATTAAGTAGTATTGTGTGTAGATTGATGAGGGGGGAAAAACGATGTAATCCATTTTAGAATAAGGCTGTAACGGAACAAAATGTGGAAAAAGTCAAGGGGTCTGAATACTTGCCGAATGCACTGCAGATCTCAATGCAGATTTCATAATAAGTTAATACAATATCCAAATACTAAATCACCCTACAAATTGATATGGTCAGTGTACTGTATAGGCAACCTTTCCAGTTTCCCTTCAGTGTTCTGCAGGGTGTTAAATACAGATGTAACCTTTTTGCAACAATTCAGTCCTTTGTGAGTCACCAGTCTAGCTTCCAACAAGTCTCATAGCATAGTGTCAGTCACCTTCAAGTCCTACTGTGCTTACTGTTTTCACAGGCTGAGAGGGGAATGCCTTGCTCACAATAATGGGAGGACTCCTTTCTCTTTTTATTGTGGGAAAAACGTTTCTCTTAACTCTTGTCTGTGGCCTTGATGATGTCAGTCAACAAAAGCCATGATCAAGGGTGATTGAGAATATTGTCTGTGAAAATAGAATGTGCTATTTGTACGATCAGATTGATACAGTAGTAGTCTAGCGTTGTACGGCGCAAAGCTTAGTCATTGAGAACTGCTTTTGGATGTTATTCAGGAAATTCCTCTTTCCGGTGACAACTTGGTGTGCCTGTGACGTAGTTAGAGAGCCAGGGGGGGAAAAGCAGGTGCAATAACATTACGTACATAACATGCAATAAATCCACTACGCTATTTTGTTTAGCATCATTCATCGAATGATATTGTATTAAACCATACATTTACCATACGTGTTTTATTATAATGGAAGTACAGTAAATAATCAAGGTTCTTGAGTTTGCTCCACATTTATGTTTTGAAAAGGATCCAAGTTCATTGGAGCAAATATTCTGAAACTGTTGCCTCATCCTGCTTGCCCAAACACAGACAATACTGTAGCTTACACTGTGACTTTCTACCACCTGGTCACACATGGGAACATCTCTGCAATATAACATGGAAGGAAAGTATTTATATCTGAAACTAACATAGTTGTTGAAGTGTTAATTGGTGAATAGATTAGATAATAGGCAGCGATGGCTCCAGTTTTACACTAGTATGGGAGGCTGACACTGATGTCCGGTTGGCTGACCTGCTAGCGAGAATTTGTTGGTGGCGTTTGGGTGATTTAAAGGCCCTGTTTCTGTCAACACAACACGTAGGCTACGGTGTCTGACCATTGACTGCCATTAACAAGTAGTAGACAGGAAGAGTGCCAACATTGTATGAATGGCAATACATGTAATTGTGTTTTTAAGTTATCCATGACCTCCTGTTTGATTTAGGTATTGCAATGCCAAAATGAATCTGACTGTTTTTATTAGTTAGGACTGCCATAGCATTGTCCAAAAATAACATTCCATATCTTCTTGAATGTTGAGACATATTCTTATCAATAGGATTGCTGTTGATTTTATGCTACTGTTTAGAAATATTTGTGTATTTTTCACATTATATCTAGATCAACACTTAGTCAACAACATGGGATTTCATTTTCTGACATTGAGGCCTTTATAACGTTGTTATTCACATTTACAGTGGCTGCGGCTGTTTTGAATCGGATGTATTTGACATATTTAGACACTGCACATATGATTGGTTGACTAATGTGTGGATGACTTCCAGATAGAGACTCTCATCTGTTTTCCACTCTTGATGCTCCATTCGTCTGAGCGCTACATTACTTCTGCCTGTAAATGTTCAACACACCCAAGGGATTCTCTTTATCTGTGGAGGTACAATGAAGAATGTGTCAAAACCATGGGCTTTGCTTATTTTTGGAAGCAAACTTTACCCCTTAAGTGTTAAAACACAGCATATAGCTACAGCCTTTTCACTACTCCAGCAATGGTTCCGGATATGGAATAATATAATTCATAGCATCAGATCCTCCAAACAAGTGGGCCCCTGCTATAAAAAAGAATGTGCTAATATGCTAGCTTGTTAATGCTATAGCACATAATGTGACCAGACTGTTTGTCTTACTGTCTAAGTAGTAGTAGTAGTAACCAGGCTATTTATTGTGGTGCTCATGAGCCATTACCAAGGTAGTGGTGAAATATGCAACGGATGCTACAGCTCTACCTAGATCCCTGAATTACAGGGAAGGTCAGGGCTGCATTATTGTCAGATGCCTTCCATCATTTCATTTGTTCCACGTGCCCACGCTGTCTGGGTCTATGGGTCAGTCGGTGACCATCCATGACTAATTTAGGACAGGGACAATTATTTTAAAAAACAAGATGAAACAGTGGGAAATGTTTGACATCATTCAATGAGTCTTCAGAATCAAAAGCATGCATTGGCTTGCTCTGCGAACACATCTGGTGAGACTGTTGTGTTGCCATGGGAATCCTATGGGTACAAAGGTAGCCCAGCGGGATCTTTCTGCAACTTATATCAGGTGTGAAGGTGCTGACTGCTGAGGAGGTGCTTGTAATGGTGCGACCACTACCTGTTCTCTGCGTAACACTTGGCATGAAAGCCCTCAACCCGTGACCAGCTGCAAACGGAACCGTGAGACACGTGCTTCCCTGGGATAGCCTTTGAAAATGCACACGCTTCTGTTGTCGAACACGCATAGATCATTCAGACATGTGAGAGTAAAGTGTGTGGCGAACAGCTTCACAGTTGTGATGAATTGGGATGAGGCCCTTAATAGATGGCACCACAGAGACCCAGAGTTCCAGTACACAGTACTGTACTATATCTCATACAATAATGCCATGCCTTTCCTCCAAGATGTGCGGACCGGCCCAGTCGATTTCTTCAGGGTCATGTACTGACGTTCTAAATGAACAAATGTCGACTTCCCCTCAGCTGTTGGACCCAAACCCCAGTCTGAGTCAAAGGAAGTGGAAATGTTCAATGTCTAATGTTGTGCTTAGAATAACGTTTTTCCTTCTCAGTCACGCGTGAATCCTGCTGAAACACAGCAAGTCTCTGCCGTCATTCAGATAACTACACAGCATGCTGTTGTTTTAATTTCAGATGGCTTCCACAGATAAGGTCTTGAATATTTTGGCTTTTTTACTGCTAGTATGATTGGCTTATTGGTCAATTCCAACCGACACAGTGTCAATGAGTCAGGCATACAAGATTTGTTTTGGTGGCTCTGAAGTAACTTGGAAACGTGTTATTTTATCTTGCTTTATTGTAATGTAATCAAGTTGCATGCGTCTTCAAAGCTGGTGGGAAAGGTCTGGTCAAAAGAGAATTGATGAGAAAACACGTGTATGAGAATACTCCTAACAGAAGAAATCCAGATATACTGTATATGTACTTCATAAGCTATCAATTATATTTCTATGTGTGATATGAAACCTTTCTCCCCCACCATGAAGGTGAGAAACCGCAAGCATCCTCTAATGTGTAAGGTTATCCACATTCTACTGCACACAACAAAATACTTTGGGGGCTGCTTTACATGCTTTACAAAGCGTGTGCAGACTAGAGTTAGTACTAGAGAGCACCGGATCCGAGAAGGTGATGGAATGCAGACCATCAACCAAAGTCGATGCTGGCTTGCCGTGAGTTACAGTGATGCCCATCATAGTGCATTGCCACTTGGACACATCTGGGGGGGGGGGGGGGAGGTCAGACTTAACTAGAGCAAGACGAATGTGGTGTCTGTAGTGTCAGAGATAAGTGACTGTATTTTCACGTTGAAAGGTTCTCCTGGTTACACTTTTGCCTTGCACCGCAAATCCTAAAGGCAGGCTATACTAATCAACATACAGTTAACAAATGACCATTTTGCGTTTTGAGTCATACAGGTGCGTTCCATGTATACATTCTCATATAGTCACTCCCTGTGGTATCAAGATCATCTCATGTCAATACATACGGTTAAGTATGGTATGATTTTGGTTGGACTCAGACTTTGCCATTATAGCTATGATGCAAATCTTTCAAAACATACATCTATAGATCTATAGACCATCTATAGATCCTTTCAAGTTTAAACAATATAAATCATGAAGTGTAATTTCAACTAACCCATAATGTACTATTTTGATGACTTATGAGGAGTATCTCTGCGGTGTTATGCATTAAGTCTGGCTCCTCCAGCTTTTTTTATAGTCTATGAAACCAAAAGGAAACCTATGAATAGTACTGCTACGCTAATTACTGATTGTATTTACTGTATTGCTTGAATTATTAATAAGTAAGCACCTGCTAGTCATGATTGTCATTATTGTATGGGTAGATGTCGTTAGCAATGCCTTCTCTTTAATCCCGGTAGGATTTCCATGCACCCCAATGCTGTCACATACCACCGGTGACATTGCTTGCATTGAACCAACATGAGGTAATGAGAACTACATGGTTTAGGATCTCATGCTAAGTTCAAAGGTCATTTTGTTTGGTGGGTGTCATCTAAACATGCCTGCTGCGGTCCATAATAGTATCAAGAGAAACCCGTAAGAGGGCAACATCTTTAACGTGCAGGTCAGCTTGGCCATCAATCTTGTTGAACTGGTATGTAAACAACTTTAATTGCACACCACCTGGGAAGTTTGTTTTATAGAATGATTAGATAGTAAATCAAAAACGAGCATTGTGCAAATTGAGCTTCAGTCTCGGACCATCATTATCAATATTAGCGGTTCAGGACATTGATTTGGTCAACAATAAAGTAACTTACTAAAATGGATATGCCAATCTAATAAAAGGATTAGAATTTTCTTAAAAGGAAGAGTGCATTGAACTTGCTTGAGACGTGCAACTATGCATGAACCAAAGTGCACCAGAGTGCATAAAAGTGCACCTTCAAACATATTCCAGAACTTTCCAACACCCAAGCTGCATTGTTTCTCCCCCATAGTGAATATCAAATATTATGTTCTTTGCCCAGAAGCACCTGAAAGTTGCTTATGTCCTCACATAACGCCAAGGACTGCCTGCTCTCTGTCAGCAAGTTCTTTTTGGGGGCATGCATGCCTGCAGCCTTGACAGAAACCCTAACCAGTCCACGAGGGAAGATCTTTAGGTCGGACCTGTTTGGTTCCTCTTTGGGATGTATTCTCTGTGTCATGACATAGCCATTCCTCTTCCACATTTAGAAAGATTCCCTCATGGTTACCTAATGTGCAATTGCCCGCCCAGCGCCCATAAAAGTAGGACAGGGTTGCTCGTGTCCCAAGGATCATCCTAAACACCTGTAGCTACAGCAGGATATCTCGACTCCGGGGCATCAGAAAGGGAGCGATTTGACGTATGGCTATAATGACTTATGTCTATTATATGGCGTAACATGTGTCAATAGAGCTGATGTGTGGCTCATCAGTTGGATAGATGAAGACCAATGGGGATTCTTCTGTCCATACATCTGGAAGATGGAGGGGGTCTAGAGTTGATATTAGTTAGGGAGTTGACACTGCACATACATTACTGGACAGACAGGGTGGGTGTGGGGAATCTTCTTAAAATGTTTCTGCAGGTTTGGAATGCATTTGATAGACTGACCTTTGAAGATTATTTTTCAACCACTTTTATGAATTATTGGTATTATTTTATCATGACTTACAGAAAATGTGACACATAAGGCAATGATGTTGAATCAATGAGGTGTGTAGGCTTACATTTGAGTGAACTTGCATTACAAAATAAAATAAAATATATATAGCATGAATCATTTTATTAGGCTTTATGGTTTATGTTTCCATCTGAGCCGTATTTGAATCTTAAACACTGCAACGATGTCTCTGAGTTAAGTCATGAATTAGGGGAGACCGGGGTTGGTTGTCTCAACGGTTGGTTGTCACAGTACTAATTACTTCCAATCTAAATGGCGCTGTGTACTAATTTTAAGGTTAATATGTGTGAATTCTTTGAAAGAGCTCATCCACCTGGTCAATTCATGTCAGCATGATAAAACATTGAGGTGAGGGGAATGTATGTGTTTTTCATAGGTGAAAGTAAACCACTGCCGGTATACAATAAATCCCAAGTTATTTTGTGCTTGTGCTATAAAGAGCCCCCTTTGTTGCCTCTCTCTCACAAACATATTTTTTTCTGTCACACACCAACACATGCATACACACAAATTTACTCAGAATGTAATTCTCAAGGCATAAAATGCTGAATTTTGTTAGGAATATTGTTCGATCAAAGAAAGGATGGACTTTTTTTAAAGATTGTTTGCTATATTGCTTTATGTCCTGTTACAAAAGGAATAGGTTACCAGCAAACATTGTGACAACCAATCCCATACTGTGTGACATCCAACCCTGTGATGAGGCTGGTTGTCACACAGTTGTCACACAGTGTGTTTGATGGCTTATAACTCCATGTTGGAATAATATGTGAGGATATAAGGGTCCCCATTTCAACCCAAGACCTTGCTCTTTCTCATAATATTAAAAAAAAACTATTGTAAGCGGGTGCTGAGAAATACATTTGGGTTAAAAGTGTTGCAACCAACCCTGGTCACACCGTACTAGATGTCCCACTGTGAAAATATGTTGCACACAGAGCCGCCAACTGCACATTTCAAACTTTCCAAAACATAGCCCTTTGGATGATCAACCAAGTGCATTGGTATTTTCCCGTCACATTTCACTCATTACCATCCGGCCCACTGAAAGTTACTCTGACGTCATTGTCGGAGTGAGAAGAAAAAAAAGCGATTCAAAGTGAGTGGATAGTTGGTATCCCAGGGAAACTTGATAATTCCCTATAGTCATAAATGTGTCTACTGTTAATTTCTCATTTGAGTCTTGGCAGAAAAAATCAAGAGATGACGACATCCATCTATTTAGACTCATAAGGACTGAAATACAAGTATTGCATAATATTGATAATCTATACAATAAATATATATATATATAATATAAGCAATAAATACACAATTTGACAAGTCATATAGGCCTACAATAAATATAAAATATATACTTAATTCAATATACAATAAATGTGACACAATTTGACAAGCCTATAAAGCCAATTTAATATAAAAATGTATACTAGGTATCCACCCAAAAGTTGCAATAGACCTATATGTCAGTAACGAAACATTAACACTGAAAGTCTGATCCATCTAGGCTATTATAAATATTTGCTATTGAAAATGGGTTATCCCCAGTAGCGCAGAGTTTCAAATGCAGCGCAATTAATTATCCCCGTGCAAATGTGCTGAAAGCTCGGAGTTGCGGAGGTGTTTTCATGCGCATGCCTATCCCCATCAAGGCAAGGGGTGACATCAGCACTAATAATGAAGGCGGCTCATCAATGGACAGAGGGCTATAAAAGGAACTTTGGGAGACTTACCCTAATCATAACAGATAGGCTGATCTACAAACCGGGTTTACACCTCTGCACCCTACATCACAACTTTCCAGAGAGAAGCCTATTGCACAAGAGGCAAGTTGAACTTCATCAACTTTGTCATTATTTTGTCTGCATGACATCCTATGTTCAAAGTTGAATTCTTTAGCCTATTTAACTTTATTTGTCGTAAAAGTGGTTGCTTATCAATCACATGTAGTCGTATTTAACTTTATTTGAAGTGAAACATTTTAGCTTATCAAACACAAATGTATTACAGATATGGGCTTATGTTCTAAACTATTTTCTTACTTTGACAGGTTATCAAAATGTTTCCCATCAGAGGTTTGGACGTAAAAGTGGTACTCATATCACTCTGCATTTTATACTATTCAACGCAATCTGAAGGACGACCAGTGATGTAGGCTTGAACCCTATATGACCTGGAAATAACTTTATGGAATCACTTTATATGATATACTATATGATATTGTATTGTAATATGATTGGATATGACATGATACTATATTATAGCCTACTTGCAAATGATAATAATGTCCTGTTTAAAATAAGACATATAACTTAGTATTATTGTTTCTTACAGAAAGAGATCCATTAGTGAAGTACAACTAATGCACAACCTTGGGGAACACAAGCACGTGCAGGAGAGGCAAGACTGGCTCCAAATGAAGCTGAGGGACATCCATACAGCCTCGCTTCAAAATGCAGAGAGGGGGGAGAAAGTTAGAACCAGAAGGCTTCTTCCCGAGGATCTCCTGGATTTGGAGGAATTAACGCCAAACGAAGTTGAATACATTTTAAACATTTTGGAGAAGCTACTCAACGCTCAGTGAATTTAGATTTTTGCAGTCTGGACTGTAGGCTACCACGTTTGACACTTCATTCTATTTCATGACTTTTATAGTTTTTCTGTTTTATTTAAACAACTCTTCTTTATGTATAGGGCATGCGATTTTAAAATGGTATTGGAGAAATCAAGTTGTGAGGAGGCTAAGCTTCCACAGTTTTAGCTTAAAGCACTTGTATTTATTATTCAGTAGTTCAAGCTATTTATTTATCCTAATCAAATAAAAAGGAAGGGCAAATACTGTTTAGGACCAAAACATTGTTTTTATTATCTGAAAAAAGTAAGCGTTGTACAATTGTTTATTAACTTGATGATGGTTGTATTTTCGTGTTCTATACGTGCTATGGTATTTCTATATGTGGTGTAAAACTGTGGTAGTATGTATAAATAACTAGTAAATAGTGTAACTTGTGCATGGATACTTATATGCAGTAGGCCTAATTGGGATAGGGATCATTACAGTTGATGAGCTATAGCATAAATGTTAAATATTTATGCAATTTAACTGTAAAATGTAGCCACTTATATGTTTTATATCAACCAACTCCAAAGTGCCGCAATGTAATTGTTTGTTGTAAATAAAATAGCATTATCACAATAGCTATATACTGTATGTTTCGTAATAAACAATTAAGTTAATCTTCCATTTTTATTTGCATCTGCTGGCTTTTTAAACTGCTGAATAGTCATTCTACTAATGTATTAATTTATATTTCTACTTAATGTATCAAACCTGATGTTTCCGAAATTGGAAGGTTACTGTACGTATTAATATGAATTTACACCTCAGACGGGAGGTGATTGGTTGCTGATGTTAGCTCAATAACTGTTAGCGCCTCAGTGGTTGTTCACAGGGGTCAATGTACACGGTAGCTGCATAATAACTCATCATAATTAGTAGCCTATATGAACATAAACATTGATATATAACCGTTATATACACATATAACAATTAATACAAATATTTAATTTCCTAACTGTTTGGGGGCTTGATGGGGTTTTTAGACTGCAGATTGCGCAGGGTGTAGTAATTCCGACCCTCGTGAACAAGCCGAGGTTATATAGTCTCGCGATCTATCACCTTAGTTGCGCAACAGTCAAAACAAGGGATTACAGTTAGGCCTGTTTTAGTGACTGTCCGGGGAACATGGCTGTCATTATTACTGTAATCAGTCGGTCACCAATCTAGCAAAAATATTTATAAGGAATTTGTTTACTTTCGCTTTCGGATAAAACTCAGACAACAATGAATCCGAAGAGGTAAGGAGCGCCATGCTATAGTTAGCGGGCTACTTCAGGCAGTGAGGTAACGATATTTAGCTAACGTGGGCGTAATTGTATCCAACTAACGTTAACGCTAGCTACAAGTTTACTGGTTAAAACGGTTTGATATCGAGCTAGCAGTTTGTTTGTCTAAACTGTCTTCATTGCTTGCTAGCATGAGTCATAACCTAGCGGTCAAACACGGAAATTGTTCCAATTGTTTTTTCATTCATTTGGGGATTTTAGAACTACTTCAAACAAGGTATGTTTGTTTTCATGTAACGTTAGCTATAGTAGGCTTTCCTTGGCGTGACGTCTTGATAACCGTATAACTCTCTCAGACAAGGTGACTTATCAATATATTCGACTTTATTTACTCTAATTCTAATTAGCATCAAAGTACACATACAAGACTATAGCCCTTGATCAGGACTCTTAGTTCCATACACATGAGTCATTGGTTGAAGGCGTCTTGTAGGGGGGGTGGTTTGTTAAGCGCCACGACGCCCGGTCTGAACATTAACACGCAGCGCTTTCGGTGCTGTTTTGGAAGCATAAAGACCTTGGTGAGAAATATCTTTTTTTTTAAGTTTAAATTGATACGTACATTTTTTATAGGGTTAGTGTTCCCAAACGGCCATATTTCCATGTTACATCGCTTGTTTACGGAAAACAGTCAGAAGGACCGAGTGTACTAACGTTACCTGTGTTAATTAACTAACTTACACCTATGTATAAACAGAAGACAGACGCCACAAACTTGTTGTCACTGAAAAATACTGCCGGATGTAACTGTTAAAACATCGTACAGTAAGTGTGTATTTTGCATTTGTGAAATTGTTTTCTTGTGATATGAAAGAGTGATCAATGTAAACATCGTACAGTAAGTGTGTATTTTGCATTTGTGAAATTGTTTTCTTGTGATATGAAAGAGTGATCAATGTTTCGAGAACCGTGCCGCGAGTCAATCTATTCACGTTTAGATGGAGTATTTGGCTGTTCTGGCTTCCAGAACCAATTCGCCATTTAAACAGAACATGTAACTTGGACGAAGGAGTAACAATATTTTCCTTTAGTCGAATATTGGGCTAACAAGACAACAAATCCCTGCAAGCTCCTGCACTTAATAGCTGACACGTCTAAGAGGTTCAGTCTAGCTAGCTAACTAGCCAGCCATGTCACAGCAATGTTTTCAGTTACCCATTTGGTAAATAACTTGAGTAGAGGTAGCTAAGTTATTCCATGTCAAGCTAACTAACTTAGCTAGCTAGCTAACAAACAATGGGCCCATCTAGCTAGCTTGGTGGTGGTACTACTACTGTAGCAAGCTTGTTATTTTTAGTCAAGTCTAACTTGGCTAGATGGAGAGTAAGTTTATTATGTTTGCCAATAGAAGGCTTTGGGTGTTATCTAGCGTTCCATTATAAATTATGTTTACATTTCTTCAACTAATGTGAAGAGAACAACAAACGTGTATGTTTTGTATTAACAGGACATCATGAGTGCTGATGGTGGCAGATTCCCTATTGACACCTCTAACTGTTTACCTGTGATGGCTGAATGTCCACATTTAGATGACAACTCAAGCGACACTGACAACTGGGAAAGTAGTCTTCACAGACACTCAAGGTAATAAACTAGCACTCATTAGGGAAGAGTCCTGTATTGCTACTTAAAAAAAGAATTGTAGAACAAGGACATCACTTTAGAAAGAATTCTGAATGTGCTGGATTGTTCTTGATTGTTCAGCATTCAAGACAACTGTCCAGTACTATTTTATATATAGTGTCTTCAGAAAGTATTCACACCCCTTGACTTTTTCCACATTTTTTTGTTTCAGCCTGAATTTAAAATTGATTACACTTTTACAAATTAATGAAAAACTGAAATGTCTTGAGTCAATAAGTATTCAACCTTTTGTTATGACAAGCCTAAATAAGTTCAGGATTAAATATTTGAGTACTGAGTCACATAAGTTGCAAGGACTCACTCTGCAATAATAGTGTTTCAATTAAAAACATTAGAAGAAGAAAAAAAAAGTAGACATTGAATATCCCTTTGAGCATGGTGAAGTTATTAATTCCACCTTGAATGGTGTATCAATACACCCAGTCACTACAAAGATACAGGCTTCCTTCCTAACTGTTTCTTGAGAGGAAGGAAACCACTCAGGGATTTCACTGAGGCCAATAGTGACTTTAAAACAGAGTTTAACGGCTGTGATAGGAGGAAACTGAGAATGGCTCAGTTACTCCACAATACTAACTTAATTGACAGAGTGAAAAGGAAGCCTGTACAGACTACAAATATTCCAAAACATGCATCCTGTTTGCAACAATGCACTGAAGTAATACTGCAAAGAAGCAATTCACTTTTTGTCCTGAATACATAGTGTTTGGGGCAAATACAACACATTACTGAGTACCACTCTCTATATTTTCGAGTATAGTGGTGACTGCATCAGGTTATGAGTGCTTGTAATCGTTAAGGGCTGGGGAGTTTTTCAGGCTAAAAAATAAACCGAATGGAGCTAAGCACAGGCGACTCTTGCTCGACACCCAAAACACATTGAAACGGCTGTGCATACGTACACACCACCTCATTATTGCAGTCCTACTAAGACTATTATTGCGTTCTAGAGAGGACTGGCATGAGCATGAAGCATCGTATTTGCTTATCAACTTGTTTGAATGTAGATGTGGAGGAACTAGAATATTTCTGCCGTGCGCCGCTTTGACAGATCCCATGGTGCGCACTCTACGCTGATAAGTCTATTCTTTGCTGTGTTATATAGCCCTATTGGATGAAGCCAGTATTACTTGAGACGTTGGTTAAGTAATTATCCAAGCATGTGCATTATTCCAGATGACGGTTCACACAGTTTCCAAACTACCCCCTGGTAATTTTACATTTTTATGCTGGAAACCTGGAGGTTTTTATTCGAGATGTGACGGTATTTGGCTGCCAAATGTATAGGTGTTCCCATAATATTTTAAAATTGAGGAAGTGTCATTATTTTAGTTATCCATGGTAGATGTCCTTCCTAGCAAAAATGACCCCCACCCCATCTGATTTGAGCTGCTGAACAGTATTTGCGCTTGATGCTTTTATGGCCCAGAAAGTGAAATTGCCATTTACAAATTGTTTAGCAGGGATGCCCTGCTTTAAGATCTATTGCCTAGGACATCAACAGCCAGCTGTGGTTTCATTTTAAATAAGCTATAGGTACAATAGGCCTACTTTTTATTGCACATTTAGGCCTAATTAAACTGACTCATTTGGCAATATTCAACTTCAATTCACTGGCACTATGTAAAATAGCTTAGCCATACTCAGTGATAGCCTAATATATACTTTTAGTGAACTTACTAGGCATTGCAAGACAAGACATTGCGATATAGACGAACAAGATATAGCCTATGTGCACGGTTCCGACTGTCTGCCGGCACCTCCTCTTGCTGGCTTGCCTGCTCTTTCTTTTCTCAAAGAAAGGTGTGTTCAGTCTTTGGCCTGTTGCGTGTAGAATAGCTCAGCCTACTCATTGATAGCCTCTACTTTTAGTGAATTCACGAGCCATTCCAAGTCTCAAAATTGCGAGATGCAGCACTGCCTACAGTTCCTATGCCTGGCTGTACCCCCTTCCTACCTCCCTTCCTCACTAGCTTGCTCTTTCTTCTAAAATGTGTCATTCTATTACCAAGTCGGTAACAGAATGAATGCAACTGAATTGGCTAAAATGGGAATTAAAAGTAAATCACAAAGCACAGCTCAAGTTGTCCTATCATAGCTGACACCCCATTCTTTCTGCAGACATCTTTGAATCTTAATTTGGAGTAGATATTTAAGAGTTTTTGGAAAACGTGGTCACAAACTGAGGGAGATTTTACCGTCATTCTGTTACCAAAATGTACATCTACACTGTTCTTTGAGAAAATGGGTAATTGACGTGCCACAGCTTTTTTTTCACTCCAATGTGTCAAAAACACTCTTATTTTAATTTGTGACAACTTTTATTGTATGGTTAAGAAGATACTGCTTTGTTTGGATCATCTGCAGACACATGCAATGAATAAACATTTTATACATCATTTTTGAGCTAACACTAGCTAAGCTAGCGCCATCGTCTTGGAACGCCTTACAAAATACTTTTAAACTGGAAGAACTTGTCCCGATTGGTATTTTTAAATCACTGATGAATGATCTTGAGATGGTTTCCCTGACCTGTCAATGTTTTAGGGTTAAAGTTACATTTAGGAGTTAGGTTTAAGGGTTAGCTAAAAAAAAAAGGTTACGGTTAGGGGAAGGGTTAGCAAAAATGCATAGTAGCTAAAAAGTAGTAAATATTCGAACTCGCAGCTAGAAGTTTGCGTTATACGCCCACCCACCCGACCAACCACCCTACTTTCATTTTTTGCCTTTAGTAACCACCTGTCTTACGTAACATACCAAATGTAACATATCATACTAATTTGGGTATCCTGGATTTACTTTTACTATGTTGTGTCTAGTCTAGTAGACCAGGATCACCACAGACAACGTGTCAAATGAGAGCTTTTTAGGGTGTGGCTATTCCGGTCCATCAGATAGCCTATGTATTTTTGACACACTCAGATGCATATTGTGGACTGTTAATCATGTCATACACTTCCTTAAAGTGGTCGTTCAGGCTTTTGGCAATGAAGCCCTTTGTCTACCTCCCCCAGAGTCAGATTAACTTGTGGATACTATTTTTGTCTCTGCGTCCAGTATGAAGGAAGTTAGTGGTTTTCCATAGAAGATGACAAGGAGAGATGACATTTTGGAAGCCGTTCATTTTCAATGGAGGGAAGTGAAGTGGTCGGGGGACCATTGGGTGACGTGAAGAAGCTGAACTTATACCACAAGTCTATTGACCAATCGAAACTCACTATATATTTTCTATCCCCTACTGGATTGGCCGTTACCTCTCACTACCTAGCACCCACATGGGGGTGAAGCTAGCATGGCTATCCGAATTATCATGTTCAAAGGAAACCCACAGTTGGAGGTAGTTTTGCGAGCCAATACTAATTAACGTTAGCCACCTAACTAGAATTCGTAACATGTTTTTTGCAAATTCTTAACATATCATACAAATTGTAATTTGTAACATATGAAATGGGTGATTGATATCCAGAAATTAATACATACCATATGAAATGTAACGCATACTATACTGAACAAAAATATTAAAACAACAATTTCAATTATTTTACTGAGTTTACAGTTCATACAAGGAAATCAGTCAATTGAAAAAAATGAATTTGGCCCTAATCTATGGATTTCACATGACTGGGCAGGGGCGCAGGCATGGGTGGGCCTGGGAGGGCATAGGCCCACCCACTGGGGAGCCAGACCCAGCCAATCAGAATATGTTTTTCCCCACAAAAAGTCTTTATTACAGACAGAAATACTCAGTTTCATCAGCTGTCCGGGGGGCTGGTCTCTGACAATCCCACAAGTGAAGAAGCCAGATGTCGCGGTCCTGGGCTGGCGTGGTTACACGTGGTCTGCAGTTGTGAGGCCGGTTGGATGTACTGACAAATTCTCTAAAAGATGTTGGAGGCAGCTTATGGTAGAGAAATTAACATTAAATTCTCTGGTAACAGCTCTGGTGGACATTGCTGCAGTCAGCATGCCAATTGCACACTCCCTCAACTTGAGACATCTGTGGCATTGTTATGTGACGACAACTACACATTTTTAGTGGCCTTTCTTCACCAGCACAAGGTGCACCTGTGTAATAATCATGCTGTTTAATGAGTCTTAATATGCCACACCTGTCGGGTGGATGGATTATATTGGCAAAGGAGAAATGGTCACTAACAGGGATGTAAACAAATTTGTAGAATACATTTGTGAGAAATAAGCTTTTAGTGCATATGGAACATTTCTGTGATTTTAAAAAAAATATTTTTTTTAAATTTATTTATTTATTTATTGCCACTCATGAAACATGGGACCAACACTTGTTGTGTTTTTTTATATTTTTTGTTCAGAATAAATTGAGTTTCCTACATTTACACACAGAATCATACACAATTCTCTGAGACCAGGTTGCTGTAGTTGTAATCCTAACTCTGGATGGACTTCTCAGTCCTGTGATTCTCAACCAAAGCCCTTATCTGGGGAGTCAATCATTTATATGAATCTCTAGCTCAAATTACATTTTTATTAATATCAACAAACAGAACACATTTTTAGCACATATTGGCATTGTAATCTACAGCCAAGTAAAATCCAGAGGTCAATTGGTGCGCTGTCATGTTCATCATTCGCAAATCAGCAATTTTATTTAATCAGCCAAGCAATTCTGCTGAAGACAATCGTGTCGAGTCGGAAAAGGCTATATAAGGACACGCCTGACGCCCAAACCGATATTTCATTTTAGTATTAATCACAATGAGGTTACTAAGGTAAGGGACAGTTTTAGGTTTTTGCTAGTGGGTTTAAGCGTCAACTGTGTCCTTATAGTCTTCCCCTGTCGCGTCAGGCAATATCAGGACAGTAGACTGGGAGGTCGCACTACGTCAGAAGGGCTGCTCTGTGAGTCTGATTCAGTGTCGTGGAAAAAAAGCGCACAGCCATTCATTTCTACGGGTCTCCCTGTCTGAACTGAATGACTGGTCCTCGCTCTTTTTTTCCCTTTTTTTTTTTCTTCCAATTGGGGCGATCGAGGCTTTCGAAAGATAATTTTACAGCTAGCAAGTTGAACAGTCTACGAAATAATGCTGAAGTTCGAAAGTAATGCCCAAGGATGCTAAACCGGCTGGCAAGGCTGCATTGTTCGGAGGAGCCCAAGTCCTTTGTGCTTTCATTCCTCAGCTCATCCCGTGCTGCTTTGTCTTTAATTTGCCGTGCGATACAAACGGGTAGGTCTGCGAAGCATCCTATGCATTGTATTTATTATAGCATATGTTGATTACCTATGTTTTTGGAAATATTTATTTCATTGGTCGGCTTTTTGTGGTTTTCCCACGCATTCTTATGAATGGCAAGAGGAAAAGAACCAAGACTACGCGTCTTTTTAAAATGAAGTGTGTCCTTTCATGGGGTTTGCCGATCAGAACGCCTTTTGTGGAGGGTTAAACCCCGACACTAGCGTGCATTCTCTCTGTTTTAATATCGTAGGGAAAGTGTCAGCAGTGCTCTAAATTATTGATGGGACCCTTTTCTTTAAGTAACGGGACTTAATGCTGCAGACGCTTATTTATAACACCAGTTCATCTGTGCTTTGCCTCCATTATCAGTCATAGTAATCGTCTTAAAATGACTAAACTTAACATTAAACATTGCAATTTGTATTTGATCATTTCGTGGAAATCAATGCCTTTTCCAAGAGGTTATGTGAGGTAATAGCGGCAGCCATTGAGTTGATATGTGGATGGATATAGCTTTGCATTTCTGCCTGCATGAAAGATGAGATGAGCTCTATCGCTTTCGCTGACCCTTTGTTTGTTAATCCAGACTTGCCTTATTCATGCACTGGGGGAAGATTTGTTATATACATAAAATAAATCTGGTTACCAAACTTTTCCCGTTTTGGCATTCTACTTTATATTCAGAATTGCAGTTATGCTAAAGGAACCAAAATATTGTAGAATAGAAAGAGGGATTGATACTGCTATGTTTCCACACCTGAATTTCTGCTGAGTGCAATGGGGGCATCACTCCATAACTAGTGCTGATTCTCCATTCAAGCTCTTAATCACATTCCCCAACCTGATGAGACTCATCACTCTATTGAAGAGTTTCTCTTTTTGAGATTTCATATGAGCCTGTAGAGCAATTGTATGCTCCATGTCAAGAACTGTCTTTCGAATAAGAGCCTTTTTCAATACATTTTATGAAGTCCACAAAAGTCATGTGAGGACACAAGGGATGTACATTTAGTTCTCTCATTGTTGTTTTTATTTACATGGCTGAAGGTCTCATAGCAGTACAGAATTCAATGCAGGTGTAGTAACGAGGACAAGCTGCACAAAGATCAGGGGACCCACATACTGTAGGGCAGGCCTGGCGGTCCCTGACCTGCATACAATGTGATTACAACTTCCCGTTTCTGGACCAGTCATTAGCATCCATTCAGTTGCTGTTGAAATTTAGACAATTATTTGTTTCAATAAGTGTTAACACTATGAACAAGATATTACAATCAGCCCAATCTTTCCACATCCTTTAAAAAATTTTTTTTAAAGACATGTCTGCTGAAATGAAGTTGTCCACATGTAGTGGAATGACTTAGATTTTTCCTACTCAGTCAGTGAGCCATCTCTCGCACTCTCTGGGACTTCATCAGTGGAGGTGGCGCCTCAGTCAGACATTGTTAACGGTTGACTGGGTTGAATATTTCTATCGGGAGCTAGAAGGTGGATGGATGTCGTCCATTTGAGGGGCTATAAAGGCAGCTTCTCTAGAGCTCTCCCGTCTTTGAGAGTTCCTCTTTTGTGCTGCTGCTCTCCAGTCCATTCACTTTAGCCTCATCATATTTGATCATCACTTCCCTCGGGAGGGATGCACTCTTTATTAGGGAGACCTGCTGCATGGCACGCTGGTCAGACTAGACAGACCAGACAGTGTGAGAGAGCTTTCAGAGGTAAGGTGGCTGCCGCAGATAACATAACAGCTCTTGTGGATGCTTTCGGCTTCTCTGCCTGTCTCAATGGGATGGCCAGTTTCTCCAGTTTCCCTACAGATAGGCTCTTTTGCGATGGATAATAGGGTTATTATCCTGTGGAACTATTTTTAAAAAATGATTTCAAGAAGGTGTGTTTGGTACTTCATGCTCCATCAGTGTAATATTTCATATTTTACCAATGCCACTCCAAGAGGTGTAATAGTCCTATTTATGTGTTCTTTCACTCCCTAATGGGTTTCTCAAAGTATAGGACTGCAGGCAGCAAGCAGTAGTGTTGTATTGGCTGTCTTTCTACAGCAGTCAGCGCTGCTATTTTTTTTTTCTCTCAGAGGGTTCATATGAGTTTACTGCAGGCTTTTACCCACTTCTCTGCAGAGAAGCATACAAAATACTCCCTTTCCCCCTCCGTGCTCGTGTGTGTGTGTCTGACTGTGTGTGGTGTGCTCCTCTCAGTGCCCAGCCCCGCGTTCCAGTCCCTCAACTAGAGGCCGACCTGGTCAACATGAACCTGCATGGCGCCAGCGGAGGCCTCGAACGCTGCAGGGACAGTGATCGCCGGAGGTCTAGCGACCGCTCCCGAGACTCCTCCCACGAGAGGGGAGAGGGTCAGCTGACCCCTTGCATCAGGAACGTCACCTCGCCCACCCGACAGCACAACAGCGGTGAGTACTCCATTACTGCTTTGAGACCACACAGGGTGCTTTCTCATGCCTCCGGTACAGCTGTGAGATTGAGTCCCTTTCTAACTACATAAAAGCAGTGACTGAATCAGAGCTCTCAGAAATGTGGTTTCATTGTGTTGAAATCGCCTTAAAGCCTCACCCAGAGGCGGAGCCAGGTAGTCATACTACTCCTACTCAGTCTGTACCCACTCAGGGAATTAAGCCTATAACTGAATGATGTTTAAATTGCTACAGTAAGAGTTGAATAGTAGAGTCTTGAAAGGAAAGCATTTTGACTCTTGCAAAAGCTTTCAATTACTTGACCAGCGTTAACAATGTCCCTTTTCATCCAGTGTGATGAGACAGCAGTGTTGGCACCTTAATTATGGTACTCTGCCTGTCTGTCTCCCAGATCGTGAGCGGTGCGAGGGTGGTTCTTCCTCCAGGTCGTCGAGTCCTCGGCCCCCCAGGGCCTTAATCTCCGTGGGGCCCAGCTGCATCGCAGCGAGCAGGAGCAGCCTTTTCAGTACTGAGACCCACTGTAAGAGTCTGGGCCATGGACACGTGCACGGTCCCTGTGACCACCTCTACGTCTATGAGAACGCAAAGGAGGGGACGCGCACATTACGGACCGCCGAGAGGGTCACTCTGATAGTGGACAACACCCGCTTCCTGGTGGACCCGGCCATCTTCACCGCCCAGCCCAACACCATGCTGGGAAGGTATAAAGCATACTATTGTATCACCAGAAATTAAAGTGACATCCAAAAGGGATATTAAAACAAATTAATTTCAATCCGAATGTTTTTCTTCTCTCATAGAATGTTTGGATCCGGGAGAGAATACAATTTCACTAGGCCCAATGACAAAGGAGAGTTTGAGGTGGCAGATGGAATCAGCTCAACGGTTTTTAGAGCCATCCTGGTAAGACACTCTGGCTTTATAATAAGATCTCATTCACGTTTGATAATGTCACTGTTTTTCACCTAATGTACCCAGAGACAGGTTGGTATTGACGAAGTGAAGGATTACGCTGCTGCGTCATTAATCTTCATGACTGGAATGGGAAAGGCATTCTCTCTCAGATTCTATATCCATCCCCTATTTATTTTATTAGGAAGAAGAATAGGCACTCAGGTCAGAACACTATCTTTCTAAAACAGACCTTGATTATGGCACCAAATTAAAGGGATACTTTGGGATTTTGACGATGATGCCCTTTATCTACTTCCCCATAGTCAGTTGAACTCGTGGATACCATATTTATGTCTCTGTGTCCAGTATGAAGGACGTTGAGGTACACTACATGACCAAAAGTAGGACACCTGCTTGTTGAACATTTCATTTCAAAATCATGGGTATTAATATGGGGTTGGTCCCTCCCTTTGCTGCTATAACAGCCTCCACTCTTCTGGGAAGGCTTTCCATTAGATATTGGAACATTGCTGCGGGGATTTGCTTCCATTCAGCCACAAAAGCATTAGTGATGTTGGGCGATTAGGCCTGGCTTGCAGTCGGTATTCCAATTCATCCCAAAGGTGTTCGATGGGGTTGAGGTCAGGGCTCTGTGCAGGCTAGTCAAGTTCTTCCACACTGAGCACGGGGCATTGTCATGCTGAAACAGGAAAGGGCCTTCCTCAAACCGTTGCCACAAAGTTGGAAGCACAGAATCGTCTAGAATGTCATTGTATGCTATAGCGTTAAAATTTCCCTTAGCTGGAACTAAGGAGCCTAGCCCGAACCATACAAAATGGTCCCAGACTATTATTCCTCCTCCACCAAACTTTACAGTTGGCACTATGCATTGGGGCAGGTAGTGCTCTCCTGGCATCTGCCACACCCAGATTCGTCCGTCGGACTGGAAGATGGTGATGCGTGATTCATTTCTCCAGAGAACGTGTTTCCATTGCTTTAGAGTCCAATGGCGGCGAGCTTTACACCACTCCAGCCGACGCTTGGCATTGCGCGTGATGATCTTAGACTTGTGTGCGGCTGCTCGGCCATGGAAACCCATTTCTTGAAGATGCCGACAAACAGTTCTTGTGCTGACGTTGCTTCCAGAGGTAGTTTGGAACTCTGTAGTGAGTGTTGCAACCGAGGACAGACGATTCTTACGCGCTAGGCGCTTCAGCACTGGGCAGCCCCGTTCTGTTTGCCTGTGTGGCCTACCACTTCGCGCTGAGCTGTTGTTGCTCCTAGACGTTTCCACTTCACAATAACAGCACTTATAAACTCAGCAAAAAAATAAACGTCCTCTCACTGTCATCCTCGTTTATTTTCAGCAAACTTAACATGTGTAAATATTTGTATGAACATAACAAGATTCAACAACTGAGACACAAACTGAACAAGTTCCACAGACATGTGACTAACAGAAATTGAATAATGTGAGGGTCAAAAGTAAGTCAATGCAGCTGGTGGCCACACCAGATTCTAGGTACTGCAGTGCTCCTCCTCATGGACTGCACCAGATTTGCCAGTTCTTGCTGTGAGATGTTACCCCACTCTTCCACCAAGGCACCTGCAAGTTCCCGGACATTTCTGGGGTGAATGGCCCTAGCCCTCACCCTCCGATCCAACAGGTCCCAGACGTGCTCAATGGGATTGAGATCCGGTCTCTTCGCTGGCCATGGCAGAACACTGACATTCCTGTCTTGCAGGAAATAACGAGCAGATCGAGCAGTATGGCTGGTGGCATTGTCATGCTGGAGGGTCATGTCAGGATGAGCCTGCAGGAAGGGTACCACATGAGGGAGGAGGATGTCTTTCCTTTAATGCACAGTGTTGAGATTGCCTGCAATGACAACAAGCTCATTCCAATGATGCTGTGACACACCGCCCCAGACCATGACGGACCCTCCACCTCCAAATTGATCCCGCTCCATCCAGAGTACAGGCCTCGGTGTAACGCTCATTCCTTCGACGATAAACGCGAATCCGAACATCACCCCTGGTGAGACAAAACCGCGACTCGTCAGTAAAGAGCACTTTTTGCCAGTCCTGTTTGAAGGGGGGTGTGTGTATATATAGTGTAGTTTCGTGAGCCAATGCTAACTAGCGTTAGCGCAATGACTGGAAGTCATGCTAGCAGATTCCAATAGACTTTCAGTCATTGCGCTAATGCTAGTTAGCAATTCCGCTGGTGGTATAGTTATCAACTTCCTTCAAACTGCACGCAGAGACATACACATTTTATCCATGAGTTCATCTGACTCTGGGGAAGTAGATGAAGGGCCTCATTGCCAAAATCCCAAAGAATCCCTTTAATGTATTTATTAAATTCCATTGTGGAGTTATGGCCACAGATTTTGTAGTGGCCATATGTATAGGGGTCAATACATTGTTTTTTTGAGCACATTATTGCTGCATCATTTCCTTATTATTCAAACACTTGTATTGTGTTTGTATGCAATTACTGTCAAGTGATACGTTGACAAGTAAGCTCGTTTGCAAACATCTCCGGGGTTATCTATCCGACATTGTGTATTTTTGGGGAAGTGTGGAAATGCGGGGCAGATAATCTGTGCAGTGTTACGTAAGGCAGATTTTCAGGGATCAGAGCTACTAATACTGCACAACATGCTAGTGCTTTCATTTTTGTGTACGTTCGCCCCGGCATTCCACTTAAGTCTCCAGAGACACAGGGCAGGAGAACAACCAGGTAATTGCATCTGTTTTGTGTGTATCATACGGTTTCTGGGCTTTATTACAGTATCAGGGGCAGCTCTCTGTGTGCTTCAGAGGTAGTACTGTGTTCTAGCATGCCAGAGTAGCAATTTCACATCTGTATGCTTCTTTGTATGTGGGAGAGAAATGCTAATGTAGATAGTCAGGACTCGGGTATGCTGCAAGCACTTCTGTGTTTGATTTCAATGCTTACCTTGGGTTTTCAGTATTGAACGTCTCGTAGTACCGATCCGTTCTGTAATTGGGAAAAGCTCTTCTATCAAATGCGACCCGACCATAATAGCAGGGAGAGAGAAAGAAAACCATGGATGGCAGCATTATCATTTAGGGCACAGAGCAAGCTAACAGCCGTTTCCGAAGCGGTCTTGTGAAGAGCTGCGCGTCGCTGCTGCTGCCTTGATACCGTTTCTTTTCATCGTTATACTTGAACTCTGTCAATATTCCACTGGCTGTAAATAGCTCTGTGGGGGTGGGGGGGAGAGAGGGTGTGACGTCGCTGCCATTTGCTGTTGTCGGAAGGCTCTGTTCTGTGTGTGCGCAGACCAGCCTCAGTAATGGCTGCCTGTTTTGTTTTTCCTGTGTGACTTTTAAATGGCAGGATTACTACAAATCTGGGATAATCTGCTGTCCTGATGGGATCCCCGTTCCTGAGCTGAGAGAAGCATGTGACTACCTCTGCATCTCCTTTGACTACAGCACCATCAAGTGTAGAGACCTCAGTGAGTCTGTATATATTGTATGATTCCCCCTCATTGCTGTAAGTTGATAATGGGTTATTACATTTTAGGCAGAATATTCCTGTGTAATATTTCATGCCATATTCTGTATTAGCTGCAAATTTTTGCCTGTGTTCAGTGTTGTGAGGTTGTTGATATGATGCACAGCTCTGAAACCAAGTCAATATTAGCCTACAGATTTGATGCAAGTCAGATGATCGCAGGTTTCCACAATGTGGGTCACTGACTGCTGTAGCCATTGATTGACGTTGTTTGAAATGTGGATGAGTGCCTAGTTTTGTTGACTTGCTGCGAGTGAGCCTGTCTGTGTGTGTGTGAACATGTACAGTGCATTCGGAAAGTATTCAGAGCCCTTCCCTTTAAAAAAATAGTTTTGTTACGTTACAGCCGTATTCCAAAATGGATTAATAGAATTTATCAATCTACACACAATACCGCATAATGACAAAGGTAAAACGGTTATTAGATTTTTTGCAAATGTATTACAAATTTAAAAAACTTTTTACATAATTATTCAGACCCTTTGCTACAAGACTCGAAATTGAGCTCAGGCGCGTCCTGTTTCATTGATCATCCTTGAGATGTTTCTACAACTTGATTGTAGTCCACCTGTGGTAAATTCAATTGATTGGACATGATTTGGAATGGCACACACGTGTCTATATAAGGTCCCACAGTTGACCATGCATGTCAGAGCAAAAACCAAGCCATGAGGTCGAAGGAATTGTCCGTAGAGCTCCGAGACAGGATTGTGTCGAAGGCACAGATCTGGGAAAGGGTACCAAAACATTTATGCAGCATTGAAGGTACCCAAGGACACAGTGCCCTCCATCATTTTTAAATGGAAGAAGTTTGGAACCACCAAGACTCTCCCTACCGCTGGCCGCCCGGCCAAACTGAGCAATCCGGGGAGAAGGGCCTTGGTCAGGGAGGTGACCAAGAAACCCGATGGTCACTCTGACAGAGCTCCTGTGTGGAGATGGGAGAACCTTCCAGAAGGACAACCATCTCTGCAGTACTCCACCGATCAGGCCTTTATGGTAGAGTGGCCAGAAGGAAGCCACTCATCAGTAAAAGGCACATGACAGCCTGCTTAGAGTTTGCCAAGGCACCTAAACAAGATTCTCTGGTCTGATGAAAGCAAGATTGAACTCTTTGGCCTGAATGCCAAGTGTCACATTTGTAGGAAACCTGGCACCATCCCTACGGTGAAGCATGGTGGTGGCAGCATCATGCTGTGAGGATGCTTTTCAGCAGCAGGGACTGAGAGACTAGTCAAGTTCGAGGGAAAGATGAACAGAGCAAAGTAGGGTGAGATCCTTGATGAAAACCTGCTCCAGAGCACTCAGGACCTCAGACTGGCGGCGAAGGTTCACCGTCCAACAGGACAACGATCCTAAGCACACAGCCAAGCAACGCAGGAGTGGCTTCGGGACAAGTCTCTGAATGTCCATGAGTGGCCCAGCCAGAGCCTGGACTTGATCGAACCTGATCGAACATCTCTGGAGAGAACTGCAAGTAGCTGTGCAGCGACGCTCCCCATCCATCCTGCCAGAGCTTGAGGATCTGCAGAGAAGAATGGGAGAAACTCCCCAAATACAGGTGTGCCAAGCTTGTGGAGTCATACTCAAGAAGACTCAAGGCAGTAATCGCTGCCAAAGGTGCTGCAACAAAGTACTGAGTAAAGGGTCTGAATACTTAATCTTTTTGCAAATGTATTAAAAAATAAACTGTTTGATTTTTTCAGTATGGGGTCTTGTGTGTGTGTAGATGGATGAGGGACATATTTGAAATAAAGCTTTTACGTAACAAAATGTGGGAAAGGTAAAGGGGTCTGAATACTTCCCGAACGTACTGTTTACATTTCAGCGCGAGAACTGGAGTACGATCATCACATCACACATGTCCCGTGATGCACTTTTCATGACCTTGTCCCACTGACACCACCCACTCCTATCTTCTAGGTGCACTCATGCACGAGCTGTCCAACGATGGGGCGAGGCGTCAGTTTGAGTTCTACTTGGAGGAGATGGTGGTGCCGCTGATGGTCGCCAGCGCCCAGAACGGAGAGAGGGAGTGTCACGTGGTGGTCCTGACTGACGACGACGTGGTGGACTGGGACGAGGAGTACCCTCCGCAGATGGGAGAGGAGTATTCACAGAGTGAGTTAGGTCATTCGCCTGACTGGCTCTGTTGATATAGTATATGTAGAATACTCTACAAGCAAGCCATTTCAACAATCATCCATGAGTCATCAAAAAGGAGGACCAAGGCACTCTTCATATAATTAATTCAAATGCCTTTATTAGTATGGCATGTTCAATAGAAACAGTATTTTTTTTTTTTAATCCGACGCGTTTCGGCTGCATGGCCTTCGTCAGGGAGTACAAAAAAGAATACAATGTCCTCTTTTGAACAGCTTTTCCAATTAGCCCTAATTAGAAGAGGGAGTGGTTACAAAATTGATTGGACACACCTAGTAAGCAATACTATACACATTAAAAAGTGAAATACTGAAGCTATGTTATCATAAAAATACAACTCCAAGCTATAAGTATCAGGACACATAGAAAGGTAGTTCTAACCTTAAATATGACTGGGAGAAGTGTCAAGAATAAGACGGCAATATATTCCATAGTACACTAGAACACAGCAAAACATGAACAACAACAGTCTAAACCATAGCTGAGGGCAATTGAGCAAAATGTCCACTAGATGACAGCAAATGGATCTGTCACAACCCTACAGGAAGGGTGAGGTAAATGTCTTCATTTAAACCAGGGTATTTAGTGGCCTTTCGTTTGTAAATCCACAAACTTTCCCTTTGGTTTAATTGTTTTAGACAGTCCCCTTTTATAATAGAGGCTGGAATATGATCATCCATGAGTGGTTTATATCCTTGTGTAAAGAATTGTCCTTGGCTGTTTTTTACTGGTATGATGTGTATCCCTAATGTTAAAGGCCCAGTGTGTCAGTTCTGGACAACAAGTTACTTACTGTAATGGTTTTTCCTTAAAATGGTCAAAAAGAAACAAGTTTCATCAGCTGTTTATATGATACAAAACCCTGGAAATACAGAATGAGTGCACTAGGCCTTTAAACCCAACACCTAATAGTTATGTATTGCTGAATGCCTGTGTGGTTTAACTTCTAATATGTATGACTTAATTTTTCTTTACAGTTATATACAGCACAAAACTGTACAGATTCTTCAAGTACATAGAGAATCGAGACGTTGCCAAATCAGTATTAAAAGACAGAGGACTTAAGAAAATCAGACTTGGAATTGAAGGTATGCTGGATCATCACTGAATTTCCTTCTTCCACATGATGTCTTTACAATTTGATAACACTAAGCAAGTTCTTAAACCTGCATAGTAATCCTGTAATTACCAGAATCACTATTGTGCAATCCTTATAGGTCTTATTGCTACGTGTCAATGTTACTAGAAGAGTAATAACTGTGTTATTATACAGGTATAAGAGCAACTCAATGTTACCTCAATTGGGTAAAAGAAAATAGACTACAGGTGATGTATTTAGACAGTGTTTGAACAGAAAACATACGTCTCTTTTTACCCTCCCAGGTTATCCCACCTACAAGGAGAAGGTGAAGAAGCGTCCCGGCGGCCGGCCAGAGGTCATCTACAACTATGTGCAGCGGCCCTTCATCCGCATGTCCTGGGAGAAGGAGGAGGGCAAGAGCCGCCATGTTGACTTCCAGTGTGTGAAGAGCAAGTCCATCACAAACCTAGCAGCCGCCGCTGCAGACATTCCCCAGGACCAGCTGGTCAACATGCACCCTGGCCCTCAGGTGGACGAACTGGACATCCAGCCTCAGCCAAGCTACCACTACGAGCCAGACCCAGACGCCCCCTCACCGTCTGTCTGAGACTGGGCCCTCTCAGAGTACTGTTTGACAGCAGAAACCAAATTGCCTTTGCACCTCTTCTGCAGCCTTAAGGCAACAAAAAAAAAACTGGTATATATTGTCAACAGCTTGGGAAGGAGTAGCAAAGCACACAATTGCCTCCTTGTACTGTTCTTAACTGACCAAAGGAGATCTTTTATCAAGAATATTTGAATCACAAACTTGTCTGTGGGTGTGGTGCTGCTGTGTACAGTACTGTAGTTCCTAAAGGGTTTGGTTTTATCCACTTCTGCTTGCTCTCCCTGTTGTGGTGCGGGTGAGACGGGAGACTACCACCAGAGCACCTGGGGAGCCTCACTGTGATGCTTTGACCTCAATAAAGATTTTTATTTAATATTCACTTTCATTAATGAGTTTGTTTGCGCTTGTGCTAGAAAGGACCCCAAGCTAAGCTTACATGTTGTTCCTTATTCGCCATTTACTGTTTCAGTTGGAGAGCAAGCTTAACATATTTGCACCTTGTCAGCCATCAGCGCTAACCGCTCACTGCATGAACATATACATTTGTTGGCAAACTTTTCCAAAAATACTCAGATTTCCTGGATACGAGGACTCTTACTGGTTACCCATGTAGTAAAAATGTCAGGGCTTAAACTAGTATATTACCTCAAATCCTTGTGCTGATGTCAGCTTAGTTTCTGCCACTGGATGGCAACATGATAAAAATATCTCAGCACTGCACCAAATCTGAAATAAATGTGACGAATTGCTTCCATTACATGCAATACCCTGAATGACTCACTCAACCACCCTCGGATTGTTTAGAACATTTTAAATATGGATACTACTTATTCATTAACACACTGCATCTGTTAAGCTCAAACTTTAATTAAAAAAATATTTTACTGCTGATACCATACACTCCCATGTATTCATTAGTCAATGGGGATATCCAACAAGGAAAACCATTATGTACTGTAGTGTAAAAGCATCAAGACATGTTTTCAATATAGAAATCCCCGTTAGGATAATGTTATGTGGGCCTTAGACCAAGGATTCCAACAGCCCTGCTGGGGCTGTCCTCACAAGGGCCAGGGTAAGTCACTGAAGTCTACAGGGCCACCGAGGCCTGCATCAGCCTCTAGGAGACTCATGATCACAGCCATGGCTGCCTCGTCGTTACTGGGGCTGCTGGAGCTTGGTTCGTCCATGATGTCAATGCTGAGGTGCGAGTTGTCACCTGGAGGGGTGTTGAAGGAAAATGCTGTAGTCAGTCACACGGTTTTGGTTTTACTTGAAATGGGCAGGATTCAGTGTTTTAAATTCTTAGAACATGTTACCTTTGTGTGCACAGCTACTTACTCATAATAGACTGGTTGGAGTATGGGTATCCAATGGTGTCGGGTCCTCCTGGTAGTGTCCCTGCCGACGGAAGGTCTGGCGTTCCATTTTGAATCTGCCAGAACAAATAGGTCAGTGGTGGTCTACATAAAAGATCAGCTTTCAACCACAGGACACAGGCCTAACTAAGGAAGCAACAGACAATACTGGATCAAGCACAAGATCCACCCAATTAAAAATCAGTGCCAGACAGTGCAATTGAAAAAAATAAAAAAGTAATCTTTCAACCATCCCAATATTCTTTATCGTGTGTCTCCCTCAGACTCACTCGCTTGCCCCCTGGAGAGCAGTCTGGAGGGGTGCTGATGTTCAGGGGGCTAGAGCCACAGCTGGAGGGGTTCGAGCCTCGGGTCCTGGCAGAGAGAAGAACAGACTAGGGCTCTGAGACAGTGTGAACAATTCAGCTGATAAACCTTCTGCTCCAGGTAATTCATCATAGCTGACATAGCCCAACTGAACAGACTCATTTGCAAAGCCTGTCACTTTTTTGATAAAGGGTGCATAAATATCTGAGAGCAGAGAATTTGCCCGCGAAGGGATGTGTACAGAAAAGTAAATCACCGAACAAGACAGGCTTTATGGTCTGGGTGTTATTCTTTTGGTTCTACAGCTATTAACAACCTGTCATCCATTTTCTGCCTTCACTCTCTCCATCTCTCACCTCTGAGTCTCCATCACCTCCTCTGCGATCATGCGACCGATCTTACCGGCACCTGCACGTGTTCCCCCGGGGATGCCTGGCACCGTCTGAAGGGCCCGTCTCCCTCCACCTGCAATCAAACATATCAATCACACTGACTGCTCCTAGACTGACTGATCATTACATTTGATCCAACGCTCCTATAGTCTTGCTACAAGATCAGATGTTTTGTCATTTCGTACATGTAGATACAGTACATTTAATCAAAGAAAGCTATTCATTATAGCATGCATCTTTGCGTACAGAGAGAATCAGCTGACAAATCTCAGATCTTGTTCCAAAGCCCTAAAGGAAGCCCCTCTGATATGTAGAAAAGCATGCCTTCTTTCGCATCACTCAATAAATGTCACCTTCTGACGTCAGCACACTGTCCATAGAGGCAGTGGGAGAGACGGCAGACTGAGGATAGCTGGAGTCTGCACCATCCAGCATACTGCACCTAGAGATGGAGTCACACAGCAACATCAGGACCAGTTTCAAGTACAAAAACAGTACATCCACGTACTGCCAGTTAGCTCTAATACAAATCAATGGAGCCCCAATGATACATGAACAGTTAAGAGTATTTTTTCCAATGTAAACTTCGTCATAAATAGGGCGGTAGAGAGAAGGGTGACTTACGAGACCACTGTGTTTGTGGAGACGATGTACTCCACCTCTTTGGTCCAGGGATTCATGAAACTGAACCAGCGGCTTCGCAGAGTGATGAAGGAGCCATCTTTAATCTTGAACTTATAACAGTTTGTGTTGATCTTTTCTCTCATCTGAAGCACTGTTAAAAACACAAGATACCCAGGATGTAAGATCACAGAACAAAAATGTGGTGACTAAATATAGTAAGATGTAAATCACAAATTAATGTTGTCACGTCAGACAGTTGATCCAATACCTTGTCTGTGACATTCTGCCAGGTGGCCAATATCATCCTGATGGAAATACTCATAGAAAGAGGTGCCAAGAAGCTCCTGGGGTAAGTATGCAAGAATGGCTGTGGCCCTGAATAGAGAGGAAAGATAGAGTTTCTTATCTGTGCTGTTCTTTGTTTTTGAGAAGAGAACACTGAAGAGCCTTTAAAATGGCACCGGAGCATTTACTATGAACATTAATCAGTTCACGGACATTTTTATGATAGTTTAAATTATCGCCATGAGTAATAACGGCCTGTGAGGTGTCAAGCTGTGACCAGGAGATTAATTCATAAAATATACAGAGGCTGAAATCTGCCTTGACGAGCCTATGTACATAGGCAAATTTTGGGTGAAGGGTGGTTGAAGAGGAGAAATTTACGGACGATTTGTTGCCTCTTCACATATTAGTTTAAACCATACTTCTAGAATGTGTGTTGTCTTGGCCAACTTGATGAACAACTAGCTCACATCTAATCCTAAACCAGCAATGTCATAGTAAAATGAAGTTATAAGCTCCATCATCGTACCTCTGGTCAACAAAGACAAACTTCCCATCGATGGCGTGGCGGGAGACGTAGTCGGTGGGTTTGACGCGGATGTCCTCGTGGGAGGGCTGGGGGACGATGTGGGGATGCAGCCGGCCGATGGCCACCAGGCAGCTGAGGTTACAGCCCTCATTGTCGGGCTCGTTGTCATCGTCCAGGCCCATCTTGGTGGGCGGCCAGCTCTTCAGGTAGCCAGTACTGTGGATCGTGCAGAAGCTCTTGCGGTCGGCTGTAGGTAGAAAAATAAACATTGTAAATATATTTCCTCCCATACAATGGTTCTGTTTACGGGTGGTCCATGACTTTAAGTCAAGTCTAAATGACTGATTTAATGAGAAAACCACAAGCTAAGCAAACAAGTAAAACCAGCCATCTGAAATCAGTGGTAGATAAAATATTCATAAGCACTGAAATATTCAATGAGGGCGTCGCTGAACATTTGCATGCCGTTTTGCATAACCTGCACAGCATTGCTTACTAAATGGTTTTAAATCGCAGCACATTTTAAAAGAGATTGAACAGAGGTTTTGTATACTTTTAAGCCAGTAGTTCTGAAAGTACCACTCAAGAGCACTAAAAGGGTGCCGAAAAATGTGCATAATTCTGTACATTATCACGTCATGTCTTTAGTGTTTTGATGCTTTTACACTACATAATGGTTTTCCTTGCTGGATATTCCCATTGACAACTGTATCAAACAGTATGTAATGAATACATGGTAGGAGTGTATTGTATAAGCAGTAAAATATATTTTTTTATCAAATTATTTGTTTTTGATAGTATCTATTCTCCAAGACTTTGAGCTTAACAGATTCAGTGTGTTAATGATGCTAATGAATTTCAACTCCCAGGGTGCAATGCTCCGCCCAGGGCTACTGGCTGGCTACTGCTAGAGAGCCCAGACAAACGCAAAGTAGTCTAAATATATTGTGGTCATAGCTAAGTTATGAATGCATTTCACATTACTTTTGGGTTGTTATCATATTATAATGCTCACATGAACGTCATGCTGAATATACGTTCATGCCATTGTCACTCAATAATTCCAATTTAGTTGCTAGAAGATTAACGTAGCTTTTTTAATGTTTTGGAACTAAACCGCCCTTGCACCGCACTGCTTTGTAACACCTTTTGCCTAGTGGTTTCGGTGGGCTGGTCCTAATCATCTGCTCTGTAAGCAAAATCTTCCCATAGTTTGCTTCTGGAGCCAGTTTAGTCAACAAGCTGTGGGCGTGAAGGTATGATATTTTCGTTAGAAGCCATGCTGTTGCCATTTTCTCTCCTCTCGCTTGCTTCTCAAAAGTGTCTCGCGCTCAGTGTTGCCAACTAATTTTCAGGGTAAGTTGCTAGAGGCAGGTTGATTTGTTGCTAAAAGTTGCTAAATGGTGTTGTGATGTCATTGCGTGATTATTACGTAGAATACACAATAACGTTACTCAAATTGACTGGCCATCTCAGCGAAAAATATGATTTGACATTTGTTCAGCTACAGACTCCCACTCTTTTCTGTTCTTCTGGCTGTACAATTTTGATTGAGACATGTTGATTGATGTTGTAAGTTCTGTTCAAGATCAAACATTCGCGACCAACTATATTCATTGGGTTTGCCTCGTCAAACCCGTACTACTGCTGCTGCAGTCAGCCAACAATGATTTGCAATTTTCTGAAATTGCTGCTGGCCTGCTGCTGCCTGTGCGCGAGCTGAACGCCTGCTGCTGACGTCACGTGTGTTGTGACCGAGTGCGTGACAGAAAAAAAATTGTTTGTGTCATTTAGAAGGAAAATGCGTGCATTTTAGCATTTGCGTCACCTTTCAAAAATTGCTAAAAGTTCAAAATCATTTATTTTTTTCTAAATTTGTTTCTAGGTGCTGTTTGAAAAAGAGTTGCCAGGGTAGTCTGAAAAGTTGCTAAATCTAGCAACAAAATTGCTAAATTGGCATCACTGCTCGCGCTGTGTCAGCTGCATGCATAAGTAGCCTGGCTAGCTTACAAACAGTGGCGGAAAAAGTACCCAATTGTTACACTTGAGTAAAAGATACCTTAATAGAAAATGACTCAAGTAAACGTGAAAGTCACCCAGTATAAATAATTTCAAATTGCTTATATTAATTCATTTTTTAAATACATTTATGGAAAGCCAGGGGCATGCTCCAACACTTAGACAGAATTTAGAAGCTAGGCATCTGTTTAGTGATTCCGCCAGAGTGGAGGCAATAGCGATGACCAGGGATGTTCTCTTGATAAGTGTGTGATTTAGACTAGACTATTTTCCTGTCCTGCTAAGCATTCAAAATGTAACAAGTACTTTTGGGTGTCAGGGAAAATGTATGGAGTAAAAAGTACATCATTTTCTGTAGGAATGTTGTGAAGTAAAAGTTGTAAAAAATACAAATAGTAAAGTACAGATACCCCCAAAAAGTACCTAAGTAGTACTTCAAAGTATTTTTACGCCACTGCTTACAACTGCCTCCTTGAGAAGACTCCAACAAATTACTAGAGACTCGATCCTCTCAATCCGTATGTGACGTGAGACTTGACAGAAGTACCAAAAATGATATTACCGAACCGTTTCATGTTCTAGTATCAAAAAAGTACCAAAAAGTTTCACTACAGGGTGCAACACTATACTAACACAGTACACCAGTGACACCATTTACGATATACAGGTTGTGAGCATAGTGTATCTGATCTGGCTGACAATGAATTATCTTCTAATGTATGTCTGGCTTCAGTGCACATCATTTTCTTCTTGGTTTCCAGAGATACGCATTGAAAGAGAAATTAAACTACTACCGATGTCTAATAGATCTAACTATCCCTGCTCCACGTGACAGGAACGAGCGTGCAGATCTTGTGCACTAAATGATGCCAGGTTAGAATGCAATCATTTTTTGCCTTTCTCGGCTGGGAGAGGACTGCAGATGGTTTAGTTTGCATGTATAAGCCATACATTGACATGTCGAGTCCAAAACGAGAGGTTTAAAAAAAAAAAATTAAGTAACGAGGTAGTTTTCAAACCTCGATAGTTTCACTTGAAGTTCTAAAATAAGCATATTGTTTATTAGCCAAGCCACTTGGTACATAGAGAAGCATACATCCTGTACTCTAATTGTAATGCTAGTATGATGCTAATGATCTGTGATGACAGGTTTATAAGTACCGAAATAAAGGTATCAGGGAAGGAGGCCGGCCTAGATCTTGAGATGGGTACCTTTCTTTTTGGAGCAGGTGGAGGGGAAGTCCTTGTCCTCTGTTTTGACGTAGGGCCGGTTACACTTCATTCGGCAGAAGAACGAGCGTCTGGCCCCGGAGCACAGTCGAGATGGCCCAGGGGTGATGTCTGTCTTAACTGGTAGACCGGCTGAGGGAGAACAATTACATCTGCTGAACATTGTGAGCTAATCATTCCCAATAACGTGTATAGAAATGTTAAAAGCATTATAATCTTATATGCAATGATGTTTATATACTTAATATCACAGGTAAACTGCCAGGTAATTGGCATACAGTATTTAATGAGACAATGCTGTATTGACTTTTTCATCCCGTGTCAGACTACTTTCCTGACTTGACCTGCCCTTATGAGGACAGGGTCTGACATGACAGGAGGGAGAGTTTACTTTTGGCATCAATGAGCCGCTCCCGAGGTGCTGTATCCGATGACGACAGTTGCTCCTTGACTTTGGCGATGTCTTTAGGATGCAGGTAATCAAACAGACTCTGGCCAATTAGGTCATTCTGAGGAAAGGGAGATTTCCAAAGTCAATTAGCATTTGTGAGCTCAGATTTGGTCTGGTATAGTACAACATGAATTACAGTATAACAGTAGGACATTTGACAGGAATGGAGACGTGCCTGGCAATAGTTGAGGATCTTGTAAACTGACTCCGAGACAAAAAGGATCTTCCCACGATCACATCCAACAACAAACAGAAAGCCGTCAGCAGCCTAAAACACAAAACATTGAGGCTTGTGTCGTCAGGCTCACCCAGAGAGCAACTTAGCAAAGAGGAGTTAGAGGGCTTGAACCTACCCTCAATATTAAGTGCTTCAGTTCATCATCGGACAGGAAAGACGGCTTGTAGTTCGCCTCTGTGTAAGGGTTTGCTGCTCCTGTAGAAAAACACAAAAAATTGTCATTGAATTCTCAAGTCACAACTTCTCCCTCCTCTTTGATGTCCAGTGATAATTTGCCTGCTGTCTCTGTCTCCATCGCACCTTTTAATGTCTTCATATGCTGGACAGCCATGCGTAGGACCGTGAGTTTGTCCAGCTTGCGGGACATAACGTTGCAGGTAGGGACTAGTGCCGCCAGCTCGTCTATGAAGCAGTTCATCTTGTCCCTGCGCCGCTTCTCAATCTGACTGTGTGCCTCCCTATTGGCAGTGTAGCAGTAAGCAAACAGTCAGAACAACTCCTAGTCCTTCTGTTACACAGTGCAATCTATAGACTACATAAAGTGCCTATTCATCAATGGGACACAAAGCTTTCTCTGTCTCTAATAATAATAAAAAGGAGCATTAAATTCACCCTGCAAGAGAGATTAGAATATATTTGATCCTGGAGTTCAACCGCTTGCCAGGTCACTAGAAACACCATGCGTAGCTGCCGACAGAGACTTTTAAAAGTGAACCATGAGGATTCAGGAATGAGTCTGGGTACCTGGCATTTTTTATCCGGCCCTGGTGATCACCACACTCCCTGGAAGAAGGGGGAAAAAGGAGACACGTTTTAGTGGAAACTGTCTTGCACCAATCACACAACATGGGTCCTGTTACAATAACAACCCCTTATGTGTCTGCATCCCATTCCCCACTGGTCCACATAGGTTATGTAAATGGTACAAGTCCATACACAGCCCTATACTATCTCAACATCTATGCCTCCCCTGTACAATATAGAACCAGTTACATGTAATAAATAAAATAAATAAGCCTCACTGTAGGGTAATTCATGCCTTTTGCTGCAAAAATTCTCACCTAAGTTTATCCTTGTCTGTATCCACACTGCTATCGCTGTGGAAGTTAATCGGATGCCATCATCAACCCTTCCTTACAATAGTTCTATCTACAAGTCCTGTTTCCAAACCTTTAATATTCAAAGTATTTATCCAAAAAAGCTAACTGCAACCAAAGGTAAAAAAATGAAACATACTTACTTGAAAGAAAATCCATCAATTCTGCAAAGAAAATAATGCGTTAATCATTCCGTTGTCAGATGAATGTGGATCAATGACAGATTGCAGGAAAACTACTGAGCAGACATACAAATTAGTCAATATAGCACAATGCCCTAAAATATTTATTTTTGCAGATTGCCTGCTATAATTCAGAGAAAATGTGCAAAGTAAGTGGGTTGGGTTAATTATTAATTCATAGCTTTAGAATTCAGTGAACCCATCATCTCCAGCACTGACTGTGGTGGGAGACTGCACAGGGACTGAGTGGGCCACAGTGTGGTGATGGGGATGCTTACTGGTAGTCGGAGGTGCTGCCCTTTCTCTTGCGGGTGTAGTCCATGCCTGGGGTGTTGACGGAGCTGCTGATCAGGTCGCTGGAGCTGGGGGACATGAACTCATTCATTGTAGAGGTAATGTCCATTCTTTGGTCTGCCATTAGATCATCTGAAACAGAAATATGAATTAGAGTTACTAACTTGTACTATTTTGAGGAAGGATCATTCAAATGGAATTCAAGAAAAATGCCGGACAAAGCAAGGCACAAAAGGGATCTCGCTCACCACAAATGTTCATTACAGCTTCTGGAATTTCCTTCCATCCATTTGCAATTGCTCTGGATGAAAAAAAGTGTATACCGTAAAACTTTAATAGCTGAACATTGGCACACATTTCAGCAAATAAAATGCCTGTTTCAAATAAAACTCCGGTTCTAAATGAATTGTTTACGAGGTCACCATCGACACATGTCTGATATTCCCACAGTCATATGCATTAAAAACTTTAAAAACTTAATTTTATTCTGTCATCATTGCTAGCCATAGTGCCACTAAAAAGAAAACGTCAAATTTATGGTGCTGAAGCGCAAAATCTGGGGTGTATATGATAGGCAACCTAGTCTTTGCAAGTTTGATCTGGGATGGATTTGTTATTACACTTTACAAAAATATAAAACGCAACTTTTACTGGGGACAGAGGGGTGACATGAACCCCCACATTCAGAAATGTCCCCCCTCCCCCAAGAAATGTCCCCCAAGTTATATCATTGCATTGTGCTACAAAGTACACCAGCATCGGTGTACTTTAGGACCATGCGGACGCCTCAGAGCGGTCAGGTAGGCTGTTTGGTGGTTTCAGCCACAGCGAGTGCGAACAGGTGAGGGCTTTGTGTGTTGTGCTTTTTCTCCGAGTTGTAAAAGCAAGCAGAGCAGAAACTGGCTACTCTTTATTTGACTGATGTAGCTGGCAAGGTAAATGCTGTTTGACTTAACAGAAAAAAAGCATTTATTCCCAGTGCTGAGCTAGTAGTGTAACTGACATGTAACGTTAGCTAGAGTTTCATCCCCTCGACTGAAGTTCTGTCTGTAGTGAATGAGCTAACTAGCAACTACCACAGCCAGTTCAGCTCTAGCTAGTCTCTAGATATCCATCAGGTAGGAGTGCCTGTTGTGTACCCTTTGTTTTGTCCCGTTTTAACAGAAGTAAATTAGCTTGGCTCGTTTTTGCCAGTTGATGTCCCATTAAAAAGCTAGCCAAAAGTTAGATGTTATTTTTGCCCTAATAAAAAAGGTCAGTATAGCAATGTAACATTGATTTGTCCGTTTCCCTAGCTATTTCCCTACTTTCACACGGACACGGTATAAAACAGCTCCACAGGCTTCATTGTCATGGTGCATTCAGTACACAACACTAAATACAGTATGTTCATCATGTCTTAGCAGGATCAGGTGGTGACAGGTGTCCCAGCAGGGTCAGACAGCCAGGGAAGACCAGTCTATGGAGCCCAGGTGAAATTTGCAGTATATTATAACAATCAGTGAATGGATACAAAGTTCCATCTTGAGTTGATGAGAGGCTACAGTCTGGGAATAATGGTCAATTCAGTAAATGAACCATTGATTCTGTTCTTGGATAATATAATGTATAAATCTACACAAGGCAATTCTTTGTCATGCCTCCTCTGAGCAGGATCAGATGGTGACAGGGGTCTCAGCAGGTCAGGCAAACAGGAAAAACCAGTCTGTGACGGCACTGAGGTGAACTTTCGCATATACAACACTTTATTCTATCTGTGCAACAAACACTGAACAAGCCAGAAGCTTCAAAGAATGAAAAACCTCTAAAGTCAAACTGTATCATTGGCTTTTCCCAATGACACAAAACATGTCAAACCAACAGTCTGCCGTACTGTTGGTTGTCACTCTGGTCTTGGCCTAACACACCTGAAACCAAAGAATGTTCCACTAAGATCCAAAAGCTGAGTGGGATGTGTTAGCATTAGGTAGTATCTTGTAGAAGTGTTTAGAAATATATTCAGACCTAAAATATACTTTTTGGTCCACCAGCCACTGTGGCACGTGGACTTAAAAATCTACCAGCCATTCAGATTTTTTTACCAGTCAAAACATTTATTCCCCCTGCAAAAACACACAAAAAAATTAATAAATGGATGAGCATGCTTTGTAATGTTTCTAAAACAATAAATGTGTTACTAGAAGTAATGTGGTATATTGTTTAAGTTCATTTCATTTTTTGTGACCTCAAGTCTTTTAGCCAAAATATCAGATGAAGCAACATTTACCTGCCCCTTTAAGGGCGGGAGGTTACCATGGTAATGTGACTCGAGTCATGTTTGTGCCTGTGAGATTGACTCTGACTAGTAGCAGCGGTCTTCTCTTCCCTAGCAGTTGAATCTCAAACATTGAAAAACAACCTAGCTTGTGAACAAAAATGTAAATAGCCAAGAAACACAAGGACAAAGTCTCACTTCAGCAGAATTTTGTTTAAAGTAAATTTGATAAACATTTATGCCTGCACCTCTAAAAATGAATCTTTCACTCAGATCTTCATGTGCGCAAAGCCCCCAGCCAGGGATGCAGCGCGAGGTGGGATAGGCTCCATAAGATTCGTAGTTCTTTGACTGTGCGATGAATTTACCAGCTATGAAACAAAAACGGCAGAAGCTTTGAAACAGCTATAAAATGTGATCATACTTGACTATTTATATTCACAAAGGCGAGTGAAATGCTTGCACTGTGGAGCTGTGAACACCAGCCAACGTGACTAGTGAAATAGACATCTTACCCACCAATGTCAAAAGCGACACACATTTGGCAGGTGGTGGGTGTTCATTTTAGGCCCTGAACATATGCTATTCTTATTTACAATAAAAGTTACCCCAAAATGGTCATATTAGATTGTGTAGAAATGCAGGAAATGAGCTTTACATGCCCCAAAAATTCTGAGGGAGGACCACCAGATCCCCCGCCAGGTTATGACTCCTCCGAACTTCTAAAACCAAAGTTGCACCCCTGCACCCCAACTTCAAAGATTTTGCTGAGTTACAGTTCATAAGGAAAATCAGTCAATTGAAAGAAATTCAATAGGCTCTAACCATGGGATTTCACATGACTGGGAATACAGATATGCATCTGCTGGTCAAAGATACCTTAAAAAGAAATTCACACAAGGTAGGGGCGTGGATCAGAAACCCAGTCAGTATCTGGTGTGACCACCCTTTGCCTCATGCAGCGCAACATCGTCGCATAGTTAATTTTTTTGTACTTCTTACCCCTTTTTCTCCCCAATTTCGGGATATCCAATTCGAACTTAGTCTTGTCCGTAGGGGAGTTGCATCGATGGGACTCGGGAGAGGCAAAGGTCGAGCGCAATGCTACACAGAGTTGATCTGGCTGTTGATTGTGGCCTGTGGAATGTTGTCCCAATCCTCTTCAATGGCTGAACGAAGTTGCTGGTTATTGTCAGGAACTGGAAAACGCTGTCGTACACATCAATCCAAAGCATCCCAAACATGCTCAATGGGTGACATGTCTGGTGAGTATTTGGACAATGGAACAGATTTTCAGCTTCCAGGAATTGTGTACAGATCCTTGCGGCATGGGGCCGTGCATTATCATGCTGAAACATGAGGTGATGGCGGCGGATGAATGGCACAACAATGGGCCTCAGGATCATGTCACAGTATCTCTGTGCATTCAAATTGTCATCGATAAAATGCAATTGTATTTGCTGTCCGTAGCTTATGCATGCCCAACCATAACCCCACTATCACCATGGGGCACTCTGTTCACAACGTTGACGTCAGCAAACCGCTCGCCCACACGACGCCATTCACCCGGTACAGTTGAAACCGGGATTAATCCATGAAGAGCACTTCTCCAGCATGCCAGTGGCCATCGAAGGTGAGCATTTGCCCACTGAAGTCGGTTAAGACACTCTTAAGGACGACAAGCTTCCCTGAGACTGTTTGACAGTTTGTGTAGAAATCCTTCGATTGTGAAAACCTACAGTTTCATCAGCTGTCCGGGGAGCTAGTCTCAGATGATCCCGCAGGTGAAGAAGCCGGATGTGAAGGTCCTAGGCTGGCGTGGTTACACTTGGTCTGCAGTTGTGAGGTTGGTTGGAATTACTGCCAAATTCTCTAAAATCGACATTGGAGGTGGCTTATGGTAGAGAAATTAACATTCAATTCTCTGGCAACAGCTCTGGTGGACATTTCTGCAGTCAGCATGCCAATTGCACTCTCCACCAAAACTTGAGACATGTGGCATTGTGTTGTGTGACAAAACTGCACATTTTAGAGTGGCCTTTTATTGTTACCAGCACAAGGCGCACCTGTGTAATGATCATGCAGTTTAATCAGCTTCTTGATATGCCACACCTGTCAGGTGGATGGATTATCTTGGCAAAGGAGAAATGCTCACTAATAGGGATGTAAACAAATTTGAGAGAAATAAGCTTTCTGTGCGCATCTAACATTTCTGGGATCTTTTATTTCAGCTCATGAAACATGGGACCAACACGTTATATTTTTGTTCAGTGTATAATGTTTATAGTGGTCATAACGGTCACAAACAGTGTGGGAGTCTTCTACATTTTATTGAGCAAAAGCTGTGTGCATTAGGGAAATAGACACATGGCTCTAATAGAATCCGGTCTCTAATAAGCGTTGGTTGTATTGATTAAAGTAAATAAATGCACGGGCTATTAATTTAAGCTTTACGGTATGTTAATTCTAAATCATAGCTCATCTTTTTACATTTCATTGCTTCAAACAATTAAGTCAAGTTTGCCGTCCTTGTGAGAATAAAGAGTGAATTTTACACTGTGCGCATGCACGCACACACACACGGGCTCTGCTACAGACTAGACTGGTTGCCAGGATACCGCAAGAAAAAAAATGCCATCTAGGACATGTCTGGATTACTAATGGATCTCAGAGGGTAAATAATGGACAGTGAAGGGCCATTGTCTGACTGCATCAAAATAAATCCAATGGCGGTCGCCTTTTTATCAAAAACAGGCCTACAGTGCGTTCTGCATCCTAACAAACCTCAAATGTACATCATACCTCACCTAAACTGACCCACCTAGCACCTTTCAACACATCAGTGGCACTTATGCAACTCTAACAAAGTGTTGAGTCAGTATTTAAAAGCAAACAGAGGCCCGGCCAAAGCTCATCATCTCGGCTTCTGTCCTCAACCAGGGGAGTGCTCTAATCACACCACAGGGCTATTGACCGATTAACCTACCTACGAGGCTGCCTCAATCAGGTTCAAAAAGGTATCTTAAGGACAACGTGTGCTTGTGTGTAAGCTTCTCATCACCGTCTGTCAGGTGATCTAAGGATGACTCGTTGGGTGGCGAGTTCCAAGCCTCTGCTAGTGAGTGTTATCTTAGTTTGAGATGGGGGGTGGGGGGAGGGGGAGATGCCTCCTGGTTGGCTGGTCTGGTATTCCTTCTGAGACACTGAGCTATGTGCTCTACCTGTACAGAGAAGAGGACTGTCAGATGTGGTTTGACTACAGCAGTAATCCTAACATCCTAGGTTACACATCACAGAAACTCACGCAATACTATGTTGGAAAATCAAGGACAGTAACATAGAAGCAATTTCACAGTAAAAAAACAAAAGTGCCCCCTATTTCATATTAAAATCACATATGTATAATATGGATATTTAGGCTATCATTAAATCAGAAGTGTTGCAGAGCATAGGCATACTGTTGATGTAGAATAATATTCTGTTAATCTTCCATACTATTCATGGGCCTTTTTGTTAAAAGGCTTCAGGCTTGTGAAAGTTATTCCCTCCTGGCCTGAAAAAGCAAAGCACTTCTTGTTAGTCTCTTTTCTGCGGGAGTGGGACAAAGCCCTGGGAAAAACACTGTCATGATCAGCACAACACGAAGCACAAAACGGTCAGCTTTGCCCGGCGTAATTTCCCTCCTTTACTTGATTAAAACATGGTCTCTGAGGAGATGGTCTCTGAGGAGATGATCACACTAAGGCTCCCAGTGCAGCTGAGGACAGTGGTTTACTGTACAGCAGTTCCATTACAAAGCTTTTTCCATGGCTTATGGATTTACAACCAACATTCTTGACAGATATCTTGGAAATGATCATGAACATTTCAATAAACTTGTGAGCATATTCAATATCCAAAAAGGCAGTTTGGAGCATTACTTGAATGTAACATTGCCAAATTAAGCACTGGCATTCAGACAACGATTAAGATCTAGGAAATATTGGACTCTGCCTATATACAACTCACTGGCAACTGACAGACTTTAGGGAGCCAAAAACCCACCTCCCAAAGTTGTGTCACAAAGCAGCATTGTTGGGTTGGTACAGTACACTAGCTAGCTAGATAGATAGCTAGATAGATAGCTAGCCCACATAGAAAAGAATGTGACATAGAAACACTGGCTTGACGTGCACTGTGAAAGAGGAAATATATAATCCCCTGTTCAACTGCGTGTATAACCCATGACCTGTGCGATGGGGCGGCCGGGTAGCCTAGAGGTTAAGAGCATTGGGCCAGTAACCGAAAAGTTCAAATCCCCGAGCCGACTAGGTGAAGAATCTGTCGATGTGCCCTTGAGCAAGGCACTTAACCCTAATTTCTCCAGTAAACACTTTGGATAAGAGCGTCTGCTCTATGTAAATAGTTTGATTTAAATGTTTACATGCTTTGCAAGAAGAACAATTTCCCTAATAATCCTGTTTACATGGACATCTGAAATCCTGATGGATACATGCAGAAAAATTACCAATCAAAATAAACGTTCTACCATGTTATTTTTGGGAATTCTGAGTTCGGGCATATAAAAGTTTGTATGTGAACATTTCTATGATGGCTACTTTTCCCCCCGAACTCACGTCACTCATTAAGGAGACTTGCACTGCTGGCACATGCCAAATCAAATACACTGCTCAAACTCCGATTAAGCTGGTTAAAATGTCCCAGGGTTTCCGTTAGGAAAATGTGTCGGCCCGAACAATGTGACTGGGAAGATTCTAATTTAACTGCCATTTCAGAAATTAACCCGACCCATATGCATTGGGTGCATAAGACATTAAGGCGTCCACCTACTGTGCTCAGAATGACAGAAGTCACATTTAGATTATGGTAATGCTCTTAACAGAACATGAAACTCATGTAATGAAGCAGCCAATAAAACAATTTAAATATTTGTCAAAACGCAATTCGCAGGAGAACACCATTCTATACAGAGCACCTGATGGTTCCATATGTGACAGAGATTAAAACAAACATCGAAGGAGGGGGGGGGGGGGGGGGGGGGGTCTAAAGATGCAACAACTGGGCTGGGTTGCTAATATGACTAGGATTGTGCCTTTGGCTTCTGGACAATAAAATAAAGTTGATATGTGTTATGGGAATTTTATGAATAATGACTAAATGATGTATACATTTAACGTAGAATTATAACTAACATAATTATATCCTGTCTGATGAAGAATGTTTGTCCATAAAAAAGAGGGACTGTTGGTAGGCAAGGAACTGTGGCAGACAACTTGTGACCACTGTGAAACTGATAACAGGGATGGAAGTCTCCCCACCCAGGGAGGGGAGAGACCTTGGGCTTGTAGTAGATTGTATAACAGGTGGCGGACAATGTATGAGAAGAAGACTTGTGAACTATGTTGCCATTGTATCTGAGAGGAGGAGGAACGTTTATGACGAAATGTGAGGTATATAGACCAATGTACCGGAAATGATAAGGAGAACGTTCCCGTAAATAAACATTTGACTATTGTAGACTAGGCCTCTGTCTGTTTTTATTTCTATCAGTATCCTACAAATCCTGATATAGCAGACTGCGTAGTTTAATGTAATTGGTTAAAGAACATGAGAACATAATTCTCTTAACAATATGAAAACCAACAGAACAGGAGAGATTGTCAAATAGACCACAATGGGTGACATTCAACAGTGAGTGCAGCACAAAGAAAGCCGTCTCAACTGGATCACTCTGTACAGATGACAGTAGGAGCATCTGCTCTGAGATAACATACATAAAATACTCCGATGACACATCCAATTCTGATTACATGATTCAGTTTACAGTTGACGAGTTTGACCTTGGTACAAGGAGAACATCCTAGATCTGAATGCCACCAAGACCAAAGACCTTAGAATAGACTTTAGGAAGTAATCAGCTCCGAAAGAAATCACCATTGGTGACCAGAGCATAGGTGGAGTACAAGTACCTCGGTACAATAGTTGACAATAAGATGAACATTGGAGCCAACAGTGGGCGAGTGTTATCTAAATGTCAGTCAAGACTGTACTTCCTGCGTAATCTTAGAAGGCTGAATGTCAAATCTGTTTTACAGATGTTTTATTGAACCTATACGATTAGAAAGGTTCAAAAACTATGAAAAATATATGGCACATGGAAACCAAACGAGGGTGGTCTATGGTGAGAGTTGGGATTAAAGAGTTTATGTTTGGTAATGTATTATTGTTATGCGACTGCTTTACATAAAAGTACCATGTATGTAAAATGTGTATGTAAAATGTATGTATGTGTAGCAGAAAAGCTGTAAAAAACTAATATATTTGTCCGGAAATGGGTTAAAAAACAATAATAATAATATATATCTTATTTACAATAACAGCCTACCCGGGCCAAACCCTAAACCGCACGATGCTTGAACTCCCAATCACGGCCGGTTGTGATACAGCCTGGAATCGAACCAGGGTCTGTAGTGAAGCCTCTAGCACTGAGATGCAGTGTCTTAGACCGCTGCGCCACTCGGGAGCCCCTAAAGAGATATATACCTTCTAAGAATTTGTATCTGTCATGTGTAAATGTTGCTGTTTATGTTCACTATATTGCTTTATCTTATCCGATTTGCCAAAATAAAGTTATTAAATTCAATCTGCTGGCCGTGGTTAATCCCTACCAGATACATGTGAACGCCTTTTCTTTCTTAAGATTCCTTTCCTTTCCACTGGCTGTGGTTAATCCCTACCACAACCTGTACATGTGAACAACTCCTTTTATTTCTCCAAATTCCTTTCCTTGCTTCATTTCCAAGCTCCCCTTCTTTCCCTCATCTAACTTTATTTTCATCTCTAATGACTGTGGTTAAAATATTCTCTGGTACTTTTGTATACTTTTTAGCCAGTAGTTCTGAAAGTAGAGTACACTGCCAAAAGTGGTCCCCAAAAATTGGAAAAGGAGCAAGGAAAGGGTATAGGAGCTAGGAAAGGAAAGAACACAAGGAAAGGGAAATAAGGTTGAGGCAAGGAAAAGGAGGTATGGAAGGAAAGGAAGCTAGGAAAGGAGGAATGAAAGTGCACAAGGAAAATTACCTAGGAAATAAAAAGGAAAAGAACAAGAAACAGGAGCTAGGAAAATATGAAAGGAAGCTAGGAAAAGAGGAAACAAAGGGAGAGAGGAAAGGAATCTAGGAAAGAAAAGCAGTCCACAAGTATGTGGTAGCAATTAACCATGGCCCGTAGAGGAAAGGAAGTTAGCAAAGGAATCTATGACATGAGTGAGGAAAGGAAATAAGGAAAGGAATCTAGGAAACAGGAATTCATCAGGGTTGGAGTCAATTACAATTGTCATTTAGCAGACACTCTTATCCAATGCAATTTACAGTAGTGAGTGCATACATTTTCACACTTTTTTACTGTGCTGGTCCGCCATGGGAAACGAACCAGCATCCCTTCCGTTGCAAGTGGCATGCTTTACCAACTGAGCCACATGGGTCAGTTCCATTTAAAAATTCAGTAAGTACACTAGAATTCAAATTATTTTGAATGCTTTTCATTTAGGAACATTTTGAATTTGGTTAACTTTTTGAGTTGACTGTAATTGAAATGGAATTCACCCAACCATGGCGTTCACATGTATGTGGTCGAGATTAACCACGGCAAGTAGAGAGAAAATTAAGAAAGAAAGGAATCTAGGAAAGAAAAGGAGTTCACATGTATGTGGTAACCACGGCCAGTAGCTGGCGATAGTATTGGTTTTAGTGACAGGCTAGTTTTAGTCACAGCCTACTGCTGCGGGGTTGCAGCACGATAACGTTACTATTGTATTGGGCTAGGTTGCTAACATTACCTAATGCCCCTCTAGAAAATCAGTATGACCAGGAAAAACAAGTCCTTGTTGTGCTAGCTAGCTAACGTTAGCTACCTCCATCGACTATCTAACCAACTAGCCATTTGTCATCACGATATATTGAACATAAAGCATAAGAAAACATGACGTACTTACATTATATAAATCAGCTAGGCCATCTCCATTCAATGATAGAACCCTCTGTTACAAAAAAACTGATATACGGTACTCAGTCTGTGACCTACTTTCTCCCCTCTGTCATGACTGCCGCACTACTAACCTAGTTTTTCCTAAACCAATTGTATAGGAGGACTACACCATGTCCCTTTTCTCACCAATCACAAAACATTTAAGAACAGGAAAAGATGATAGACGTACTGGTTGTCCAATCACAGGGGGCGCATTTGACATTGCAGCCGATTTTAAACATTGGGCGCGTTTGAGCGAACCATTTTTGTTAAGCCGTTGACCATCGTTGGTCACCGCCTTTCAAAGTGGGTTGTATTATGGGGTAAAACAAATATCCGACTTGCACCTAGAAGTCGCATGCATGAACTTTACAAAAACCATGTGATCAAAGTTCATGAAGTTTTGACTGCAGTCGACTGCAAGTTTCTGCAGTTGCTCTTCATCAACTTCATCCTTCATCCCACTTGCATTGTGGGAGGCTCTATTGTCAACCAATCATTAGGGTGTTTCTGTTTGACCCATGCTATCCGAATGTCACAAAAGACAAATGAAAGCGGAATCAACTTTGCCATGATTCATGAATATAGTGTACAAATGTATGTGCTATTTGAGGCTCTCTCACAAATTGATAGTACAATATACACACACACATGTCCAGTTTGTGACATGGGAGTTGAATGTTTATTTTGACATTACAAAGATAAACTTGTATACACAATGGCAACACTGCCATGTTGCATTGAGTCTTGCTGTTGGAAAACCACATAAGTGTGACTTTTGGTTGTCCCAGATGCTCCTCCCCCGACTTTACTCCTCCACCTTCAGCTGCAGTCGGTTGCTTTCGCCTTACCACTCAAATACGCCCAGTTCCTCTGCCCAGGGTTTGCTGATGCCTGCCAGACCTTACACCTGGATCAGACTGTGTCATTGCATCATGCTCCATAATAAATTCTGCAGTAAAACGTTTTTCATTATGTAATCAAAAATGTTTGCTGGATATAGAGTACCAGTCAAAAGTTTGGACACACCTACTCATTCAAGGGTTTTTCTATATTTTTTAAACTATTTTTTACATTGTAGAATAATAGTGAAGACATCAGAACTATGAAATAACACATATGTAGTAACCCAAAAAGTGTTAAACAAATCTAAATATATTTTAGATTTTAGACTCTTCAAAGTAGCCACCCTTTGCCTTGATGACAGCTTTGCACACTCTTGGCATTCTCTCAACCAGCTTCACCTGGAATGCTTTTTCAACAGTCTTGAAGGAGTTCCCAAATATGCTGAGCACTAGTTGGCTGCTTTTGCTTCACTCTGCGGTGTTGCTGCCATGCTATGTTGTTGTCTTAGGTCTCTCTTTATGTAGTGTTGTGGTGTCTCTCTTGTCATGATGTGTGTTTTGTCCTATCTTTTTATATAATTTTTACTTTTTAATCCCAGCCCCCATCCCCGTCCCCGCAGGAGGTCTTTTGCCTTTTGGTAGGCCGTCATTGTAAGTAAGAATTTGTTTTTCAAATCAAATCAAAATAAAATAAAATGTTATTGGTCACATACACATGATTAGCAGATGTTATTGCGGGTGCTTCTAGCTCCGACAGTGCAGTAATATCTAATAAGTAATATCTAACAAATTACGCAACATATACCCAATACACACAAATCTAAGTAGGAATGAATTAAGACTATATACATATGCACGAGCGATGCCAGAGCGGAACGGACTAAGATACAGTAGAATAGTATAGAATACAGTATATACATATGAGTTGAGTAATGCAAGATATGTAAACATTATTAAGTGACTGAGATACCGTAGAATAAAATAGAAAACAGTATATACAAATGAGATGAGTAATGCCAGATATGTAAACATTATTAAAATGACTGGTGTTCCATTCCTTAAAGTGGCCAGTGATTTCTAGTCTATAACTATAGGCAGCAGCCTCTAATGTGCTAGTGATGGCTGTTTAACAGTCTCTCGGTCCCAGCTTTGATGCACCTGTACTGACCTCGGCTTTTGGATGATAGCGGGGTGAACAGGCAGTGGCTCGGGTGGTTGATGTCCTTGATGATCTTTTTGGCCTTTCTGTGACATCGGGTGCTGTAGGTGTCTTGGAGGGCGGGTAGTTTGCCCCTGGTAACGCTTTGGGCAGACCGCACCACCCTCTGGAGAGCCTTGCATTTGTGAGGGGTGCAGTTGCCGTACCAGGTGGTGATACAGCCCCACAGGATGCTTTCAATTGTGCATCTGTAAAAGTTTGTGAGGGTTTTAGGTGACAAGCCACATTTCTTTAGTCTCCTGAGGTTGAAGAGGTTCTGTTGTGCCTTCTTCACCACACTGTATGTGTGAGTGGCCCATTTTAGTTTGTCAGTGATGTGTTCGCCGAGGAACTTGAAGCTTTCCACCTTCTCCATTGTGGTCCCATCGATGTAGATAGGGGGGTGCATCCTCTGCTGTTTCTTGAAGTCCACGATCATCTCCTTTGTTTTGTTGATGTTGAGTCAACAAACTGACTTGCCTAGTTAAATAAAGGTTAAATATAAATAAAAAATCTATAAAAATCCCAAACCATCTCAATTGGGTTGAGGTCGGGTGATTTGGAGGCCAGGTCATCTGATGCAGCACTCCATCACTCTCCTTCTTTGTCAAATAGATTTTACACAGCCTGGAGGTGTGTTTTTGGTTCATTGTCCTGTTGAAAAACAAATGATAGCCCGACTAAGCGCAAACCAGATGGGATGGCGTATCGCTGCAGAATGCTGTGGTAGCCATGCTGGTTAAGTGTTCCTTGAATTCAAATAAATCAAGACAGTGTCACCAGCAAAGCACCCCCACACCATCACACCTCTGCTATGCTTCAAGGTGGGAACCACACATGCGGAGATCATCTGTTCACCTACTCTGCATCTCACAAAGACACGGCGGTTGGAACCAAAAATCTCAAATTTGGACTCATCAGACCAAAGGACAGATTTCCACCGGTCTAATGTCCATTGCTCGTGTTTCTTGGCCCTAGCAAGTCTCTTCTTATTATTGGTGTCCTTTAGTAGTGGTTTCTTTGCAGCAATTTGACCATGAAGGCCTGATTCACTCAGTCTCCTTTGAACAGTTGATGTTGAGATACTGTCTGTTACTTGAATTATGTGAAGCACTTTCTTTGGCTACAATCTGAGGTGCAGTTACAGTAACTCTAATGAACGTATCCTCTGCAGCAGAGGTAACTCCGGGTCTTCCTTTCCTGTGGCGGTCCTTATGAGAGCCAGTTTCATCATAGCGCTTGATGGTTTTTGCGACTGCACTTGAAGAAACTTTCTAAGTTCTTGAAATGTTCCGGATTGACTGACATTCCTGTCTTAAAGTAATGATGGACTGTCATTTCTCTTTGCTTATTTGAGCTGTTCTTCCCATAATATGGACTTGGTCTTTTAGCAAATAGTGCTATCTTCTGTATACCAACCCTACACAACTGATTCGCTCAAATGCATTAAGAAGGAAATACATTCCTCAAAGTAACTTTTAAGAAGACACACCTATTAATTGAAGTGCATTCCAGGTGACTACCTCATGAGCTGGTTGAGAGAATGCCAAGAGTGTGCAAAGCTGTCATCAAGGCAAAGGGTGGCTACTTTGAAGAACCTCAAATATAAAATATATTTTGATTTGTTGAATACTTTTTTGGTTACTACATGATTCCATGTGTGTTATTTCATAGTTTTGATGTCTTCACTATTATTCTACAACGTCGAAAATAGTCAAAATAAAGAAAAACACTGGAATGAGGTGTGTCCAAACTTTTGGAAATTACTTCCGGTCAAGTAAAGTTGTGTAAAGTAGTAAAGTAAAGTAAAGGTGTTAAGTTCTACTTAAGTCGTTTTTTGGGGTAACTGTACTTGACTTTACAATATATATTTTTGACTACTTTTACTTTTACTTCACTACATTCCTTAAGAAAATAATTAACTTTTTACTCCATACATTTTATTCGACACCCAAAAGTACTCATTACATTTTGAATGCTTAGCAGTACAGGAAAATAGTACAATTCATGCACTTATCAACAAAACATCCCTGGTCATCCCTAATGTCTCTGATCTGGCGGACTCACTAAACTCGCATGCTTCATTTGTAAATTATGTCTGAGTGTTGGAGTGTGCCCCTGGCTTTCCGTAATTGTAAAAACAAGAGAATGGTGCCATCTGGTTTGCTTAATATAAGGAATTTGAAATTATTTATACTTTTCATTTTGATACTTACTGTAAGTATATTTGAGCAATTACATTTACTTTTGAGCTTAAGTATATTTTAAACTATATACTTTTACTCAAGTAGTATTTACTGGGTGACTTTTACTTTTACTTGAGTCATTTTTTATTAAGGTATCTTTACTTTTACTAAAGTATGACAATTGGGTCCTTTTACCACTACTTCTTCTGGTGTACCAAAACGCAATGACCCTGTCGGTCTGAGCGAGGCATTACAATGGCTGGATAGGTATTTTATGTATCAGCTAACCACATCATACAGAAATCTGTCAATCGATGAAGCAGTCTATGACGCGGCATGCAACCATTGGTTGATGCATGTAATTGAGCAGGGGAACGAGACCAATAGTGGGCTCGTTTGAGTAGTAAAGCTGAAGCAACCACATGCAGACGAAAGTCGAGGAGTGAAGACGGGGGAGGTGCATCTGCCACAGCTGAAAGTCGGACACTGATCTGGTTTTCCAACAGCAAGGCTCAGTGCAAAATGGCAGTGTTGCCATTGTTTATACAAGTTTTTCATTGTAATGTCAAAATAAACATGTCTCCAACCCCCATATCACACACTCACAAACTGTAAATATAAATGATGTGTGTACATTGTACTGTCAATTAATGAGAAAGAGCATCATATCACATTCATTTGTACATATCCATTGTATACATGAATTGCGGCAAAGTTGGTTCCTGTTTCAGTCACATCTTTGTGCAAGTTTGTGTTGGTCAACCAAAAGCCCCCTAATTATTGTTTGACAAAGAGTGCCTCCCACATTGCAGGCGATGGCTCCATGGTGCAGTTGGTGAGAAGTAACTGCAGCGACTTAAAGGTGACTTCATTAAAAACTGCATGAACTTTGACCCTATCTTTTTTGTAAAGTTCATGCAGTCGCATTTCGGCCAATTTGTATTCCCATAATGCATCACACCAATGATGGCCACTGACTAGACACAATTTATCTGCTCAAACACAATGTTGATACTAAAAAAAAAATTATTTTTAGACTTAAATTTTTATTTAAGTCAGTTTTAAGAACAAATTCTTATTTACAATGACGGCCTACCCCGGCCAAACCCAGACGACGCTGGGCCAATTGTGCACCACCCTATGGTACTCCCAATCACAGTTGGATGTGATACAGCCTGGATTTGAACCACTGTAGTAACACCTCTTGCACTGAGATGCAGTGCCTTAGACCGCTGCGCCACTCGGGAGCCTATGAAGCACCCACTACATTCCGCGCCCACTACGCATCACTACATGTCAAGCCCACTGCCATTGAGGCTGCTAGCTAGCTTGGGGACACCGGTACACAACCCCCCTGAATTCGCTTCACTGGTATGAGAAATGGGCTGGCGCCCCATTAGGTCATACAAGTGGGCACGTTTGAGTGGTAAGGGCGGCTTAAGCAACCGACTGTAGACGAAAGTTGAGGAGTGAAATCAGGGGTGGTACAACCCCCGACAGTTGAAAGTCGGACACTAATGTGGTTTTCCTACAGCAAAGCTCAGATCAAAGTGTTACCATTATTTATACAAGTTTGTATTTCTCTCGGTCTCCAACGCCCATATTACACACTCACAAACTGATATCGTATAGCGTGTTTAATGGGCGAGAGTCCTGAAGCAATCAAAGACCAAGCCAAGCGCTTCAGAGTCCTTGTAAAGTGCAACCCTAAGATTGGGTATAGCCAAGGTACAGTTAGCGTGGCTGACTGTTTGCATTCACATACCGGTATGCACACAAGCATATGATACTGAATGATACTGTGTTTAGATCAGGGGCAGAGCCAGAGGGGTGTCCGGGGTGCCACCCCAAAATGTAATTCGCTACTGGCAGTTTCATGCTGATTGACATCTCATTTCACCTCTTATTGAAAGAAGCATTTATTTTGACGTTCGGTGGCGAATTTTTCAAATCGAGGACGAGGAACAGAGAATATTAACGTTGGTTGCGAGATACAGAAGAATAAGAATAAGAAGAACATACAGAAGAAGAATAGAGAATATTTCCACAGCTCCACGAGCTCTTTTCGCGATTGGCGAAGGCATCATATTTGAAGTAAGTTTTAAGGTTTAGCAACAGGTTTAGGTTTCCTGAACAACTTTTACGAAAGTTGAGTTGCTGTGTAAGTTAACGTTAGACCTTTGGCTCCATTAACAGACAGCTAACCAGATAAGAGAGATTGGTTCCCAATTTAGCCTAACATTATGTTTACATCTGTGCTAGTAATACATGCATATACAGTGCAGTGTCATAAGTTACAGTGTACGAATGTTGAGCTAATGTGAGGTAACTAGTAGGCTGCAGCTGTCAGTGTTCAGCAAGTTAACATTCAGCAACTTGAAATCCATTAACTCAGTTGCATTTTTGTACTTCAGCTCAAAACGAACAATTGTTATTATCAATCTGTTAACGTTATTCAAAAGATACCACAATTTGCAGATAGCCTGTTTGGTATCGTAAAGGTGTAAGAAATTATAGCTAGCTAAATTACTTACTGCAGAGTAGGGCTAGCCATGATCTAACTAGTAACTTAGGCTAGTAGTTGATTTTAAGGTACAGTTATGATAATGGAGATTTATAATTAAGATTGAGATTGCACTAAAATATGGGCAATTGGATGCTTAGATGTAACCATAGACTGTCTTATTTTTGCATAGGGTCAATTAAACATGAAAAGAAAGGGAGAGATATCAGACACATTTTTAAAGAAGCACAAACAGGCAGATCAGGTACAAACAGACCCCAGCCCTTGCATCACTACTGGAGCCCAGGGCAGCTCCCTACCTGAGGCTAGTCAGAGTCAGTGTGGTCAGACTTCACAAGGACCCAGAGCATCTAGATGATTTTGTCAGATTAAGCCTCACTTTAAAATGTTGGTTGTTGATTCATGTGTGTTCTTGTTTTGATGGCTGTGGCGTTTTTATTGTGATTATACACTAATGGTTCTTGTGTTATTTTAATGTAATAGATCTATCAAGGGATGACACAGATACCTCTGACTCTGAGCAAGACAGTGAGCCAGAGCTACCAGGAGATGTCATCGTGCTCCTCCCAACTGCATCAAGCACCAGATATGCTGTTCCAAAAGGGCCCAATGGTAGGCCAGGCCTATACTTTAAACTACACATTCTAGCAGCTGTTAGTATCTAATCTTGTGGATCCCTTAATTATACATTTCCATAGAGATATGACACATTATTTAATGTGTATTTCAGACATTTCAAGATCCAGAGAAGAGGGTCCTGAACAGCCGTGTTTGAAAACATTTCCCAGAACTCAGCATGGTACTAAGAAAAGGGCTTTCAAAAGCTCCTGGTATAAGGACAATTCATGGCTTGAATATTCTGTAAATCAAGATTCAACTTATTGTTTCACTTGTAGACATTTTTCTCTGCCCAATACACCTGAATGACCCCAAGCATACTTTCAAAGTTGTGGCAAAATGGCTTAAGGACAACAAAGTCAAGGTATTGGAGTGGCCATCACAAAGCCCTGACCTCAATCCTATAGAGAATTTGTGGGAAGAACTGAAAAAGCGTGTCAGAGCAAGGAGGCCTAATAACCTGACTCAGTTACACCAGCTCTGTCAGGAGGAATGGGCCAAAATTCTCACTTACTGTGGGAAGCTTGTGGAAGGCTACCCGAAATGTTTGACCCAAGTTAAACAATTTAAAGGCAATGTTACCAAATACTAATTGAGTGTATGTAAACTTCTGACCCACTGGGAATGTGATGAAAGAAATAGAAGCTGAAATAAATCATTCTCTCTACTATTATTCTGACATTTCACATTCGTTAAATAAAGTGGTGATCTTAACTGACTTAAGACAGGGAATTTTTTACAAGGATTAAATGTCAGGAACTGTGAAAAACTGAGTTTAAATGTATTTGGCTAAGGTGTATGTAAACTTCTGACTTCAACTGTACATGGCATGCCGTAATCTGAGGGACAGGCTTCCAGCAGTTCTGAGAGTGCTACAGGATACATTTCATAGTGCTTTTGGTTACCTTTTGTAAAGTGCTTGGTGATGCCAAATGTCTTTCTGACATGCTCCAATCAAGCTCTCTTAACCCAGCAAGGGCTGTGGATCTAGTAGGTGCCCTTACAGACACATTACAGGACTACAGAAGTGAGGGTTACTTTGGAGAACTATGGAAAGAGGTTGAAGAGATTTCAGAGCACTGCACTGTACAAACAGTGTGTAGACAGCCTAAAACAAGTTTAAGATTTCACGACTCATTGATGATGAGCACT